>NC_051437.1:25763038-25824119 GCF_001649575.2 Kryptolebias marmoratus
AATCATCAAAATTAAACGAAATAAACATTTGAAATATATGAGTTTGTATGTAATGTATGAATATAATATACAAGTTTCACTTTTTAAATGGAATTACTGAAATCAATCTACTTTTTCATGATATTCTAATTTTATGACCAGCACCTGTACTCCACGTGACACATGGCCATTTTGAGTTTACCATGAGACAGACCTTTGAACATATACTAGAATTCAGAATGCATTTTAGGGCACTGTTTTCTGTAATTAAAACAAACACAACTAGTTGAAACCCATATAAATGACTCTCCAGATAATGCTGTCATTTGACAGTACCGCATTCAGGTTCAAAGATATTTGGTCGTGGTTAACTTGGATTACCCACTGTTTGGAAGTTGAAGCTCAACAAGAACTTGTTTGACACAAATCTTAAAGTATTTATAGTTTTGAAAAAACTGATGGAGCTAAGTCTGTTCTTCTGCTTCAGTTTTTTTTTGTTTTGTTTTTTCAAATACCATCCCACAAGAAAAGATGTACGTAGTTGTCTGCTAAGATCTTCCAGAGAATCTTCTTGTGTGCAAAAATATTGTTTTAAATGCCAGTCAAACTAATAAGTTTTAGATTTATTTATGGTAAAAAAAAATTAAGCATATTTCTAGGATTTCAGCAACAAAAACTCATTACAACATTTTGATGTTCATCATAAATGTCTATCATGTTGTGCCTTAATGTTAATTCAGTCCTTGATTAAATGAAAAAAAAATTGATAAATAAATTGAAACACTCATTAAAGCGATAAATAAATGACCAATGTCAAAATAAAATCAAGCCCTTCAGAATCACTGTTCAAAAACATAACATTACCAATGAATTTTAAAAAATAACTGCTTCAAAACTCTTGGGCTGTATGTTGTTGTAGACCATTTTATTTTAAATGTTTTAGAGTAATATGGTAAAGGCAGCAGCAGTTATAGATCCACAGAACATACTGAAAATAAATATAAATCCTAATTTAACCACAGTTTATAAGGGAAGCAGCTCTACAAACTATGACAAAATTTCAATTAAGTAACAAAATATCAACTGAATTTTATTGAGCCAATAAATTCACACTTCTATGCTCAACATGCGTGGTGTAATTTTTATTGTTTTGTAACATTTTAATTGTTTTAACAGTTACCTTCAATGCGCATGATAATTAACTTTGATCCTATTTCTATTTCTTCAGATGGTTTCATATTTTTACAGTTTAAGAGTAAATTTACATAGTTTAGCTTGTTTTTTTTACATAGTGTCATAAGCTGTCATGAAGATGACATTTGTAGCTTTTAGAGGGGAAAAGGTGGTTGTTTCAATAAACAGAAACCAAAAATTGATTTGTCTCTTTGTCATTTCAATTTTGAGGTTTGCAGGAAAAAATCCATTTCCCAGGCATGTTTGCAAGAATAACTGTCAAATGTTTTTCAGCCCCTTGGATACTGCCGCTGACTGCTGCTGCAATTCTGCAGATGGGGAAAAAAGGAGCAGCAAGCTTGTACTGTTGCAATTGCAATGTCAGCAAAAGTGTTAGAACTCAAAGCCCACCAAATTTAATTTGTGACTTTTTTTAAAGCCCTCTTGGAAAGTAGTTAAAGCTGACATAGAAGTCCAAGTAAACATGATATGGACTTCAACCCCTTTTTCCCCCCATCTGCAGCGTTGATTCTCTTAATGTAATTTGTATGAACACAGAGCATCAAAGTGTTGCTTGACAACCAAATCTAGAATACAAGTGGAGTCTTTTGGTAACTTCTGCATTTGTCTGTATTAAATTAGACACAAAGCATGGCAAAAGAAAATAGTGTTTACTTAAAAAAATGCTTTGGGAGCATTCCAAATGAGCTGCACTGATTCAAATGATATGTTACATTATTTCAACTGCTGGAAAACAATAATTTACTCTCCACCAGAGGAAAGCAGAGAAAAAAATAAAATAAAATACATGCACATAAATCAAAGATCACTGAAAGCTTTTCTTGATGTAGTCTACGGTCATTTTCAATTACACCTAATAGGTGAGATAGTAAGGGAAAGTACTGTCTGAATTTAAACATGTCAGTGTGGACACAGGAAGAGGCGAGTGTGAGGAGAAGACTAAATGAGCTTCAGAAATCAGAGGTAAACAAGGGCAAGTGCATACTCATATATGTTACACTGTTTAAGGCATCAGTCATATCTACCTGACAATCTCAATGTATGTTCTGCAAAATTTCCATATAAATGCTTGTCAGTTGCACCTTTGTTTAAGCAATGTTTCATATTTGTAGCCCTGCCTCTGGCTAGGTTGTTACACAGTGAACGATTTGATGTACAGTGATGCAGTCCTGTTAATAATAAGGAATTATGCAGTCGTTGTGATGGTGTACCTGAATTTGTCTTCTTATATGAATAAGCTTTGTTTGGTGATATTTAAGACAAAATATAAATAAATAAGGTAACTAAAGCCTCTGTAATTTGGCTAAAAGAGGAGAAATTGGAAATGCTCAGATGAATAATGTTGTCTAGTTGTGGTACAGTTCCAGTAGATATTCTGCTCATGCTAGACTGTGTGAACTTCAGCCTGGTTAAGTTTTGAACTCTTAAATTGTGGCTAACAAATCATCATTAATAATCCTAATATAGATAAAAATATGAAGTTATGTCTGTGTGAGTGTGTCTGTATTTGGTTCTTTTTTAGGACCTTTTGTAGGACAATAGCTTACCTTGTCTGGACCAGTAGTCCTTATTGGGACTAAATAGCATATGGTGGAATGACATTTTTAGGGTTAAGGGTTAAGTTTTGAGCTAAACCCTGAATAGAGTTTCGGTTAGGATAAGGCATGTAATGTTAATGGTTAGGTTTAGGGTAAGAGTCAGGGTTAGGCTGCAGAACTGAACAGAAGTCAATACAATGTAAGGATAGAAATACAAATACACATGTGGGTTAGTGTGTTTAGGGCATACAAATCTTCAGGCCTTAATAGAAAATGCTAGTGTTGTCTCCCATCACATCTGACATGTGGTGCGGAACGACGGTTTTTAAAGTTGCATGCTGTCCTTGGCAGGAGGAAGCCTTCTAGCAAGTCCATTCTTTTCTTATGATGCTTAATAATCCTAAATTACCCTAAAAACTATTTTTAACAGGCCTTAAATGGGTTGTAAGAAAATGAGAACCATAGACAAAATGAGTTAATTGGATATACAAACACATGCCTATCATACATTTAGGTGATCACAGAAGAAAAAAAAAACAAAAAAAAAACATTTGTCGTGTATAACTTTAAACTTAAAAAAAAAGCTCTCTAAGAAGGGGGAGATGAGAAGACAATAAAGGGGAGCAAGTGAAAAATGTTTAGCTACAAGAAGACTAAGTGAATGTAAAAAGCAAATAAAGAAAGAGGAAACTGGTGACAAATTGTAAATGCTATCAAGCAGCTCAGACTGACAGGCCAATCATCTAGCTCACACATCTCGAGGCAATGCCTGGCTGACTGTTATTAATTGAAATGTGATTGGGGGATACGGGGTGGAGGATGCTCGCATCTAATCCACATCAGAGCAATTAATGAAGCACTAACTCCTCTCCTCTCTTCTCTCATCACTGCTGATATTTCCAATGGTGACTAGAAATTAGAAAAGGATGAAGAAATAATTGAAAAGGGATAATTCCAAAAGGGGAGCTGGAGGCAAGAGATGGAATTGGGGAAAACAGGGATTAATTTTGGCAACAATTCACAGGGTTGCCCTTAGAGGAAATGTATTTTTTTCAGCGGAAATCCATGAGAGACATTCTCCCCAAATGAATAGTTAAAAATCTTACAACTGCCCATCATTTGTTTTTAGTTTTTGTTTTACAGCAAAGCAGAAACAGAAGAAGGTGTACAGCAATTCTGTTAACATTCTTTCTCCAAATTTGAAATAGGTGGAAACTTTCAGCAGAAGAGTCAGTTACAGGGTGTAAGGCCCTATTTTCCCTGTTCCTGAATAATTTTGTTCTTTATTTTCTTATCCTTTGTTTTTAAATGTGTGAAAAAAATCTAAATGAATCTATGTCTGCTAAATGTGACTGCTTCCTGGGCTCTGGGATGTACTCATTCATCTACAATCTAAAAGATGTTGTATTGTTGTGCAGCACAGAAATCACAGAAGGCTAAAAAGGATGGCAATGGTGTGTAGTTAACTTATTTTATATAGGCATGCTTCACGTTAAGGAGCTTATTGGTACAGAATATCTTGATAGATAATTATTCATAGCTTATGTATTAGGTGTGCAAGAAAATGTTTTATATATATATATATATATATATATATATATATATATATATATGCCAACACTATATGTTTGTTAATGCAAACCTTATTATTTGTCGACAAGAAAAAAACTAATAAAAATAATGCAGTTTACCATAACAGATTGTTTTTTTTAATTGTTCCATAAAAAAAGATTAAAATCTTTTGATTTACTTCAAAAACATTGTTCTCTTTGAAATCTGGTTCAGTGTTCTAGTTCAATGTAGGTCTTATTATGCTGCACTTAGGCTTCAGCTACCATTCTGCTTCTTTTAGCTTTTGCAATGTGTAGCTTTTAGCTAACCTTTTGCTACTTTTAGCTTCTAACTAGCCTTTTGGTATTTATTTTCAAGCCTTTCTCTACTTTTAGCTCATGTTTTGCTACTTTTGGCTTTTAAGTAGCATTTTGCTTGTTTTTTAGCCTTTAGTTGATGTTCTGCCTGCTGTTAACAACACAGATTCAACTTCTTCACAAAATTTCTGCAAAGCCATTCAGCTCTCAGCATTTACACTAAACAGAGAAAACGCAATTTTTCATGTTAAAAACTAACATTTGTTAAACATTTGAATCCCAGCAATAATTAGTTTAAATTTCCTCTCAAATTACTGAACTAAAACATCAAAGACAGCTCGAGCTCATAAGAAACCGGTTTAAAGAGCTTCTGCTGGGTGTATGCTACCAGCACTTAAATCTGAATTTTCTGTTCCTTATAGAAAGTTTAGAAGATGTGAGGGGGGGAACTTCACCCTGACTGACAGCTATGCAAAGCATTTTAGAAAATGTCATATTGTTCTTTCAAAAACATTTTTTGCAGAACTCAAATATTTGTTGTTTTAACCTCAAAGCTTGCAGCGCTTGTTCTGCGCCCACACACACTCAAAGTAAATGTGAATGCCATCTCAATAAAATAAAGCTTTTATTGAATAAAAGTGTTATAAATGAAGCTGCATTATTGTGAACTTCTGTGGAGGAAAGTGAAAAAGCTCTGAAAGAAGTACAAAAAAATAAAAAAAAAACATAAAGTTGAATAAAAACGGAGGTCCTGATGTTTTCAGTGAAACCTTGACATGTTTTTGAGAGCTTAGAAAAATATGCTTGACATCTGAGAAAGATGTGGGGAAAAGAAGGGAGGATGTTTCTGTATCATCGTTTAACAAGGTTACGTTTCTTTGGGATTTTTTTTTTTTTTGAGAAAGCTTTCTCAAAGAAAAAATGTAAAATAAACTTAGCAGCAATAATAAATTAGGTTTAGCTTATGAATAGTTTGCTATATAAAAGACACATTTTAGCCATTTGTGCCAGTTAAATTTTGAAACCTGTTAGCATCAAAACAACTTTTCTTTGGGCTTGAATCCTCACTTTAGCCTTGATTCGTACTCCAGAAACATCAAGATATTTGTGAAGAATGTTATACTTTTAAACTGAAAATAAATTGCACTTGTCTAAACTGATGTGGCCAAATACAGAAAAAAGAAAGGATGGAAGTTGAACAGAAACAGATAAATGTAGGGACAAAGTTTTTTATTCTTACAGCTGAGCCATGAGAAGAGTTTGTGTCATACAGTTGGAGACTTTTTGAAAAATGTGACATCTACTCTGGAAAAATGAACACACTGCCAAGTTTACCTTGGTATACGTTTTCTCTTTTATAGACTTCTTTGGAAATTTATATTGATTTATATATTGATAAAGCTCTTTAAAGCTGTGGTAGTAATCACATATTGTCTCCTCCTATTGAGAATCTATAAGTGTTTTGCTTCCTAATGAGTTTCTCATATGGATGTGAAAATCTGAGCAGATTGTCTGTCAGACATGGAATAAGGAATGCAGAACAGAATGAGAGTTTCTGGATTAATCCCAGGGAATAACTAAAGGAAATCAGTCACCAAAATGCTGTCATATCGGCTGAAAAAAACACTAAGTGGTATGTTAGAGGGTTGAATTGATTTACCACAGTACAAAAACCATAAAGAAAATAAGAACCACAGTGCCCGTGTGCCCCTGTGAGTGTTTGTGTGTCAAATATCTCATAAACCACTGGACTAATATGAATGAAATTGGCACAAAGTAATCATTTGATGTATATCTACTGCTCGCTAACTTTTGGAGTCAATTTGATTCAAAATGGCCACCACAGCCAACTGAGAGTCTTCTTCTTTTTATTTTATCTGTTTCCTTTTCAGGTGGCGCCACAGCGAGCCATCCTCCTCCATCTAACTCTGTCCTCTGCATACTCTGTAGTATCTGAAAGTACTCATACTTTACACGCATACTCATCTCACAATATTGTATGAATTAACATCATTTATAAAATTAACCAAAATGGCTACAATGCTGTCATTTCTCAACACAAGATGAATTTAGTCTAAAACTCTGGCATGAAAGACGGAATGTTAGGCCTTTAATTTGTTACTGAAGTTGGTTTAGGTAGAGATTAAATATTGTGCACAAGACTTTATTAATCTTATTACTTACTCCTTTCATCTCATCTAGTTCTACATTTTGACTGACAGAAAATCCATTTATTCATCCATCCATTTTCTTTACCTGCTTGTCACCCACTGACAGCTGCTGCCTCTCACCAGCTGTCGTTGGGTGAGAGGCGGAGTACGCCGTGGTCCATCGCAGGGCCACAGAGACAAATGAGGCAAACAACCATTCACACTTTCACTCACAACCATTTAGAGTTATCAGTGAACCTAACATGCATGTTTTTCGTCAGTGGGAGGAACCTGGAGTACCCGAGGAAAGCCTCAGGCTCCTTGTTATTAGAAGACAGTTCTAACCACTGCTCCACCGTGTTGCCCCTGACAGAAGATATTAGTCTGTTTTCACCACTTCATTCTTCCTCATAACCCCGACTCTGCTCCACCGCCATGCTTAAATACTCACAACTTATTTTGCTCATGTCTTTAGTCTCTTATTACTTGTCCTTCTTAATTTGCTAAATCTAAAATGTTGTATATTTCTTCCTCCTCCCAGCTTTTCTTTTTGTTCATGCATGAAATGCCGGTGTCCAGGGAAATTGGTAGGATTTGTTTTTTCCCACTCAGTGTAAACTTGTAACAGTTGAGCACGTCTTGTTCTTCGTTTCATTTCTGAGTCACCAGTAATTATTCACATCACCACAAGAAGTCCTTGTCAGATTTACACATACATTAATGTTTCTTGACATTAAAACTGTTATTTTTTTAAACTGTAATTTCTTTTTATTTGTACTCTTCTCCTTTTCTCCACTTTTATTTTTTCCTTTGCTCTGATTTTTTTTCTACCTACCATCTTTGTTGTCACTCTTCCGTACCTATATCTCTCATAGCTCTGTAGTGCTTCTGCACCGTTTCTCCCTAATATCACTCTCTCCCAACAGCCTTCCACTTTACTTTCTATTCCTTCTTTTCTCATTATTCATCTTTCAATTTTGCTGTCTTTGCTTTCCTTCTCTTAGGTTATTCCCCCATCCAACCTGCTCATCTTCCTCCCCTCTCCGGTGCTGTCCCTCCGCCCACCACCACCTCTCCTCCCCCGTTTCCCCCCATCCCTCCATCTCCGGGTCTCACCACTCGTTTATGCCTCCTCGGTGAGTGCTATTACAGCATCACTTTGCATTTAGATAACCATCGCCTCACCACCCCAAATTGGTCTGGAGCAGGAGGAGGGGGGATAAAGAGACAGGGAGAGGGGGAAGAAGCCATGAAGGAAGAGCATTATCAAACTATCAAACTTCAAGCTGAATCCTTCCAGGAAAAATAATTGCACATGTTGCAGGCCATGTGGACACTGCCATATGGGGAAATGTGATGTGATAAAAAGACAAGTGACACTACCAGCAACAATTCTCCACCTTTGTGTTACCTGCTCTTCTTTTATTATTACACAATCCTCCCCTATCCAATGCAACAAGGCTGTAATATAATATTCAGAACATACAATCATTATTCCAGTTCTTCTTGTACATATAAACAATCCTCCACTTAAAGGTGCTGTTAATAAACAGTACATGTATACCAACATGAGCTCTGTGTGGGTTCATTCTTTTGATGACATTCTCATCCTGGTGACCTATTAGAAACTTCTCGAAAATAAGATTTTCATCAATTAAAATACATTTTATGGTAATGCCAACTTACCATGGTGACTAACGAGACACAAAACTGGAGAAAAACCACCAGAACACATAAGTCTACAGACTCACTGAGTCCAGGACAAACTTTAAGCTACATCTGCAGAGGTTTATTTCATGATCGTGTGCATTCAAATCATAATACGTAGGTATGCAATGTGATAAAGAATCCTTGTGTAAAAACTGAGACTTACTAACACTGGTACTGTGTCTTTAAAGGATAGTTGAGATTTTTAAAGTGAAAGTTTCTGTTGAGAATCTATTAGTAGTCAGTATCTTAGCTGCAGCAGACAGCAGGAACTCTCATATTGGAGTCAAACTAAGCATCTCAATGGAGGGCCCACAAAATAATAAACTTTTAATTTTTTCTTAGTTTAAATAGGTTTAGAATGGAGTTTTGCAAACCTCGCACACAAAGACAGGATTTCAAAGACTGGTCACTCAAAACACATCTTGCAGGTCACTTGATTCAGAATTTATTAAGATTGTAACAAAAAAATGTGCCCATTTTCTCACAATTTTGAGTCACCAACTAGTCTTCAACAATCCCAGCCCAGTGAGAGCACACCTTTTCACTGAAATGCATTTACCTTAACTCACTTGTAAGAACTTCTCCCCTATTCTCCAAACTACAATCTTTCTGACTGCTGTCTATTGCAGGTAAAACACTGATTACTCAGAGGTACGTCATACCTAATAAAAAATAAATAAATAAAAATGTCCTTAGATTGAACTATCAACAATATGTTAGAAGTTTCATTTTTTTAAACAAATTTTAACCATTTTAAACTGTTTTAGAGAAATACATTTTATTAGCATTTAACAGCTTACAATTAGGTGATTTCTAAAACAATCAGATCAGTGCTTCCAGCTACATTTGCATTAGTTTCACATACATTCACTTACCAGCCGAAGTGTTTTTTTTAATCTGAATACTAAATCATGCTTTCTGATGAAATTTGCATTTTCTAATGTATATCATTGAAACAGACTCCAGAAAGACTCACTGGTTTTATTTACCTTCAGTGAACTAGAAAATTGTTTGTAATTATAACATAATATGCCACTGCAAGATTTTCCCAATAATAGAAAAATCTTTTCTCAACAGATCTCAGTCTGCAATCTGATGATATTTTATAAGCTAAAAACTTAAATACAGTGATTATATGACTTATACGTAAATCTAGTATCATTATAATTTTAATTTTTACCTTCTTCAAAAATTATCTTTAGACATACTAAAGAAATATAGCATTGTTTAAAGTAACAAATGCATCTGAGAACAGTAGTATTTGTAAGAAAATATGATTTTCCTAATAGAATGCCTTAATACCTGCTTTGAAAAATGTATTAAAGCAGTAATTTACTTCTAAAGTGCATGCTCTGAGTACTGTAGATTTTAAATTATTGCCAGATTAGGCAGGATTGGTCATGTCAGCAAAATCACCTTAAGAATGCTTTAGTTAAACAAACCAAAAAGTTGTCTCCAACATTTCATTAGACTGAGGGTCAGTCTGGCAGTCGTTCATGTGAAAGTGCACCTAATATCACAAAAAGAATCATGATGAATAGTATTTTCAATGCTCTAGAAGGTTCCTAACTGAGTGAAATGATCTTGAAGTATCTAATAGGGGCCTAAATAGGACCTGTTCAATCCTCTGAATGGCGCTTCAGTGCTTCTTTCATCTTTATCTCAAAAAAATACTGGGCCATCTTTTTATTAAAAGAATGGGATTTTTTGTGTTACAGTTCTTTTATCTCTTTCAGAGAAATGCAGTCTTACGTTTGGGAGTCATGTAAATAAATGAGGTCAGGAGTGTAAACATGAGCAGCAAAGGAGAGCATCATGTGAAACACTGTTGAGCTTTTGTGGATTTCTTCTTACACCTTTGAATACTAAAGCTGCGGTGAAACAACTGGACAGGAGGGCTTGCATCCAATTGCTTATCTTTATCACAGAATTAGGAATATCTCTTCAAAAATCACTAGACTATGCCTTTAATATGTCAGGAAATAAAAGAAAACGGCTGAAGAATCACACAAGGGAAAATGCTCCAAGGAAATAAAGTGAAAAGTGGAGGAAGAGAGATGCCTAAATGCTTCAAATAATAAGCAAACAACAGTCCAACTTTGTAACAATGCAAATAAAGGATCATCTCTAAGCTATTTCTTGTTGGTGTTTCTCACTTGCACATATGTAGAGTTTCAAAGGTTGAAATCTCCTAGTTAGCCGTAACATCAGCTGCTTCCCCTGCTGCTCGTCACTGGCCTGGCTGTAATTACAGACGCCTCCAGAAAAGACAAAAGGAGGAAGTGCGAAAGAAGCGTGGCCTTATAGCCTGGTGTGTGTGGTCACACCTGTGCTGCGAGCGTGGGTGTGTATCATGTGTGAGATAGAGATCAAGCAGGGACAAAACAAGAGTAAAGAAGTCTGGTCATCCTTTGAGCTGCAACACTCAGTCCACCCACTTTTCTTTCTTTCTTTCTTTCTCTTTTCCTCTGTCTTTATGGTTGCCAGTCTTCTCTGGTGCTCTTTATCAAACTTTTCCCTTTCAGCTCCTGTCTGTTTCTCCATCTACTCCTTTATTCTTTCTCTGTAATTGCTGCTGCAATTGCCCTCATAGATGAACCTAACATCACAAAAAATTTTGATTTTTGCCACTGATCAAAGATCAAGAGAAAAGGTATGTGAAACAAACAAACTCTGACAAAGCAGAGGCAGAAAAAAAAGCCTGATTTCAACACTCACAGGGCTCGACTCTTAAACATAAAAGTTAAAGAAGCTCTAAAAGCACCCAGCATCACTAATAACACCCCCCTCTGGGGGGAAAAATGGAAGAAAAAAAAACGGTAGAGGAAAAAACAGTTTCTATTTTTTTTTTAACGGCTAATTAGCTTCTTTTCCAGGCAGCTCTCTGTGGAGATTTTAATTATGATTTGGCATCAGTTGGCAATTGTAAAATGGAATGGACGTTGTTGATCAAGGCTCTGTTGGAAGGTGGCTTAGATGGAGGAAGATAGAAGCCAGGCACAAAATGAAGGAGGGAGATTGTGGAGCGAGTCGAAAATGTTTTCATTCACACCATGCTCAGCTGCTTTTTGACAAGCCACAAACACTGAGGATCATGGCAGAAGCAGGGCAGCTGCACAGCTTCTGAGTTTCTGCTTAAAGTCAAAAGCCAAATTATTTTGTAAGAAAGATTGTTTTCCTTTGATTCCGTTGTCAGTTGGTGGAATGAGGCGTCTGCTAGCCACTAATAAAAGCACTTTCATTTATTGCCCTTTTACTGAATGTGTTTTTTTATGATTTTTGTGTGCTGGTGTAGAATTACGACCTGTCCAGGGTCTACCCCGCCTCTTGCACAGTGACTGCTGGAGATAGGCACCAGCTGCCTGCGACCCGGAAAAGAGAAGAGGGTAAAGGAAATGGATGGATGAATGTGAGCTGCTGTTGGAAAACCCTTCTGCAAATAGGGTTTATGTAGCATTTATCTTGAAAATGGTGTTGTCCAAAGTCAAAAAACTAAAATATACATTAAAAAACGAATATGTACACCTTTCTGTATTAAGTGCATCTGTCTTTTTGCATTAAATTGTAGATATTTGAGAGAAATAAACACTAAAGCTGCAATAAATGGTAGTTTTTGTTGATTATAGAATCAAATGTCTGTAAAATAGGAAGAGATTTGCTCTGATTTATCTTTAATTCTGCTCAAACACAGATGAAATAAAGGTCTTGCATTCCTTGAATAAATGCATAACGTAGTTCATGGCAGAGTTTTAATTCACAATAGCTACCACAGCCACATCTTGTGTGTTAAGAATAATGCTCAGCTACTTCCATATATCTCGTTTTCTGACATTTTTAGTAAATTAAAGCCAGTTTTGTGTTAGCAAAGGTACATTAGCTGTGGTGGCCAGCTTGAATAGGGTTGCCTCCAAGTGTCAGTCAGTTGTAGATGAACATCCAATCCTGGGTTAAACTCTGACTAATGAATCAAGCACATGTAACCTTAAGATGCATCTATAATGAAATATTTGAGGTAATGCTGATTTTGAAACATGGACATCCCTAACAAGAGTACGTTTTATAAATTGTTCTCAGTTACTATCATACCATATTTTCACTCAAAATTAGCTCATGGTCCATGAGATATTTTGCTAACACAACAAACAAACAAAGACACAGACGTGCAAAACATTATCATCGTTTTGCCTTTGGTGGCGGGCAATAATAATTCAGCAGCTGTAAACCTTAACCTTAAAGAAGAATGAGTTTCGCTGGGATCATTTCTGTTCACCTGCAAGAACTGTGCAGAATTTCTTTATCCCAAGCCCAAGCTTTGACCTCCGCGGTCTCCTTGTGAATATTAAATGTTGATATTCTTGCCCATATTAGTGATGACTGTGGAGTTTTCACTCAGGACAGTGGAGTTTCGGGTTCCTTCTCTCCACACGCAGGAAACGGATGTGGTTACACAGATGATACGCTGCTGCTCAGATTACTGCATGTGTGCATGTGTCTGCTTGTGTGAAAATTTTTCTGCCCTCTCCCAAGAATTTCCTTTCAGGGTTCAACAACTCTAACACTAACAGCACTATCTCACAAGACCTGACCAAAATGAATTTTTTCTTATGGCATTAGTCTACAAGGTATGACCAAAATGGTTAGATTAAAAAAAACAACAACAATTCAATTAGCGTTATAACATGAATCTGAATAACTTTTTTCAATGTTTATTTGTGCATGACTCTTCTGGTTCTGATTTGCTGCAGCCATTCTGTGCAGAGTTTACATGTTTGTCCCCTCCCTGCGTGGGTTTCCTCAAACAGTCTGAACACCCGCATGTCATGCTAAATGGTGATTGCAAATTGTTTGTAAGTACTTTATGTATCTGAGCGGTTCATATCTGTCTGTCCAGGATAAACCCCACACATCTTCTTCAATGTCATCTGAGATCGATTTCAAATGCTGACAACCATAAAAATGCATGAAGATGCTTTTAAATGAACTGATTGCACATCATTGGTTCATTTGCATTTTTTCTAAAGATTTTCTAAACTGCACACTAATACTGGATTGAAAAGGACAGAATGAGAATAAAAAAGAAAAAAAAATTCCACCTACAAAAAAAGCTGTAGAATATTTTAATATTCTGAGTGACCACATTTTGGTTGTTTTTTTAATTTGGTATAAAACAGTATGTCTTCTATAGAAAATATGCTTTAAATTAGAGCCAGCGGGCTGCAGTGTTTGATGAAGTAACAGACAAGGCCAACACTGCCAATAGAGATGATTTGTTGAGTTTCAAGGCAGCCGACCTTCAGCTTTAAACTGCATTGAAAAGAAGCAAGCACACAAACACAAACACACACATCCATACACAAATTGTGAGGTGCAAAATGCATGCATCGTCATGCACTTACATCTGTGCTGTGAACGCATATGCACATTATTCCACAACTTTTAATGAAACGTGTGATATACAAAGTACACAGATACAGGGAACACGAAGGAATGTGAGCACACACACAGCTGCATCCATTACATACCTGCACCAGAAGATGACAGGTGCAATCAATCAGGCTGAACAGGAGCATCTCTGAGTTGAAAATCAATCAGAGAATCTGATTTTAGCAAGACAAGCTGACCTGTATCGTATCGTTTATAAGCCTAAACCGGAGTACAGGGAGGATAAGGACTCAGGGGCGTGGCCACAGGTGGGCCTGACAGGGTCCAAGCCCACCCACTTTTTGGCAAAGCCTGCCTAGTCAAATAGCTTAGATTTTCTTTTGTCTTTGTCAGCTCTCCACTCTGTCCTCCTGGGGTCAAAGCAACACAACATCACAGTTGTTGTACCCTGTCCTGCAACTTGGATAGCCTTCATCAGTCCGTTGGTGAAGGGGAGCTGAGCTGGATTACTGGGGAAGGTGCAGGTCCTCAGTCTTCTATCGTGTACTGTGTTTCTGCAATAAGTAGCCACACACGCATGTTCCTGTTAGCTTTTTTTCATCTTCAAAACAATTTGACTCCTGTAAAAATCAACTACAACTACATAGATCTGTGCACTCTTGGTCCTCCCTCGAGTACTGGACCTTGTGTAGTGTCATAACTCTACATATGGTAAAACAGCTTCCAGTTAATATAGGCCTACTCACTCCAAAGGCTCATGGTGCCATTTAAAATGACTGATTTGCTTTGAAAATAGTGAAAAACTCTGTTGTGATTAACTTGTGTCATTACTATCAAGCTTTGTGTGCCACCCGGCACCAAAACATGATGTTACATTAAAATCCTATAATTACTTTATATTTCTGATCTTGGTATATCTTAAGATTTTTTTCAAGCTCTTTCAAATTAAATTATTTGTTTTGAAATAAACCTTGTGAAAATGTTACTGGAACAGTCACAACTTTCTGCCAGTGTTGTTTTGTGGGTCAGAAGCTGAAGAGTTTTGGAACCACAATAAGAACAACATACAAGCAAACATTGGTCCAGTTGTCTTTTATTTAACAAGCTGTGTTAAATTAGTGGCCCACCCACTTAAACCCACTGTAAACGACCAGGAGCCGCGGGCTGACACGGGTCCAATGCTGCCACCCATGCGCGCCACGCAGAAGTGCGCTGGACAAGGTGACGTGACGCAGGCGCACCGCCAGGGGGCGCACCGTGACCAATCTCTCCCTCTCCCCGTCTCTCTCTTTCTCCGTGTCTACCAGGGGATGCCGGAGTCCAACTGCAGTTCTTGTCTCATTCATGCTGAGCGCTGCTCTCCTGCGCGCGCGGATCTGCAGAGCTGAGCGCTTGAACCGCCGCCGCCGCTGCCGCCTGACAAGCCGAGCGGGAATGGAAACGTCTCCTGCTGCAACTCTGAGATCCCAAACTAAATCATGCCAAGTTGGACCAACGCAAACGGATTAACCAGTAAGTACTACCAAACTTTTTTTTTTCTTCATGGTTCTTTCTTTCTTTCTTTTTTTTTAAACCCATCCAAAAATGTTGGTGACATTCCTCTCCCTCTCCGAGCTCTTCCCCCTTTTCTCTCCTTTTTTTCATCCGCCGAAGCTTTTCTCCCGTCTTCACCTGGCAGAAAACCATTCACAGAGCAGCCTGTGCTGCGGGGACATGTCCGTTTTGTTTGTGTTGTAATATCACCTGGCCGTCGGTCCACGCGCGGGGCGAAGCAGCCGCACGCACGCCGAGGTTTGCGGATCCACTGCAGGAACTCAGCGTCACCTGCGTTTAATTGCTTCTTTTAGCGGAATTTGTCAAACGTTGAAGGCGAAGTGTGGTTTCATTTCACCCTTAAAGAATTGCGGGCTTATTTTGGACACAGTGGGGTGTTTCATCTACCACATTCTTAAGGTTTATTTAATGATTATTTAGGACATTTCAGAGCAGATGACTTTTCAGATTGTTTGGGCCAGTTTTTAACTTGTATGATTTAATGTCGTAAACGAATTACGCACTTTTTGGATTTTTTAGTTGTGGTTGATATTTTGCCGAATCAATGAACGTTCCAAAAATTCATTAGATCAACTTAGAAACATATGTTGCGCCTGCAGTCTGCATGAGCACACATCTGATTTTATGCAGCAAGACTGGATCCAACTTCATGCATCCATAGGTGCAAAGTGTGCAGGCAGTTTCATGTGTTAGGTTTTGGTTTCTTGTGGGTGTTCTTTTATATTTTTCATTGTTATTCTGTCATAAATGTGTGCGTGCTGCCCTTTTGCCCACCCACTTCAAATCATTTGAGAGTCACGTCAATGTGCTCTGACAGTTTTGTGTCACCTTATGAATTTTTGACTTGTGAAGCGTAGGCTGATTTGAGGAGACTACGGGCAACAAGCCACCGGTCTGGCTGCAAACACACAGAAGAAAAGAAGAAGAAGAAAAATCTCTTTAGTTGTGAGAGAAAAGCAGCACCTTCTCTTTCGTATTCCGAACATCTCCTTCCTGCTTTCATCCCCTCTCAGGGTTTGAGCTTGTGAGGATGAGTGAGATGATGTGGAAGTGATGGAGGAGATGCAAGGACATGTGAGGAATAAGGACTTCTCCTCCCCCTTCTTCTTCTCCTCTCTCCCTTTTAAGTGCATGTGTCATGATATGCCTGCGCTGGGACTCGTTGATAAGGCAGAAACCTTGAGCATCACCTCCACTTTGGGGCTGAGGCGTGACATCCAAAGTGACTGCACACATGGTTACGCTGACATTATGACTAGGAAATGTATTAGTTCCTGTAACTCCTGTGAGCACAAAGATTTTTGCAGAGGTTTTCAGCCCCAAATGAGTCACAGTCGGATTCAGGCAACAGGGATGTGCTGTTTGTGCTTTGAGCTGCCTTTAACCTAATTACCTAGTTTATTCTTGGAGTCTTTTATTATTCATTTGTTCTTAGACGATAGAATCTCTTCTTCCTGCATGATCAATCTTTTTTATGTCCTATAGACAGTGTGGAAATGTTGCGTCCAGTATCCTGTCAGTGGGACTTCTAGTCTTCCTATGCAGATTTAAAGCATTTGTTTCACATTTTATTGGGTTTGCTAAATTTCCAAACAGCCGCACGTCACTTATAGACTGAATATGAGGGTGTTTTTGTCAAATATACAGCACCTGCAGGAGATTTTCATGCACTTCTTTTTAGATGCTACCTAATTTAGAGTTGAGCATGTTTGTGCTGTTTGGACATTTCTTGATTGAGAGTTTTACGTAAAGTGGACCCCACAGGATCGCCACCTTCCCCGTAGCAGTAAAGGTTTTATTTGGATGAAAGCACAATCGGCCACAGGGTTTGTGTGTGTGTGTGTGCGTGTGTGCATGTGTGTGAGGGTCATGTGGGGGTGGTGCTGGAGCTGTTTCTACAGCCCTCAGTGGCTCAGACCCCGACTGAGATGAGAGCCACAGACGATCGACGCAGCTCCCTGTGGTTTGTCTGCGCTGAGGTGCTTCATACCTCGAGTGACTGCAACAAATGAGGCTGCAGAACCACAATACAGTATATTGATAAAGCAGTTTATACTTTTTTATAAGAAACACCCCAAAAAGGATGTGCTTTTATAAAATGTCCACATGTTGTAATGAAAATAACAATACGAAAAGAGGTTTTTCTTCACAATGCCTTCAGAAATCTAACATTTACCTGTTTGAGCCCAGTGGGAACTGAAGTGGTGACCCAGCAGTCTTCTTTTCCTGTTGAGCCACTGATGACTAGACTTTAAAGTAAATTGATATTTTGCAATAAAATACTAGTTTGAAATCCACTAACAGTGCTGTTGAATTTCCAGGTTTGTTTAGCTTCCAGATTTGTCTAATAAAACTTTAACAGATGTGATTAGGCACATCTGGCACATCTTTACTGGAATAACAACAGTCAGAGTGACCATAAATTAAAAAAAACAACAAAAAAAACAGTAAAAATCTGGCTTTATGAGAGGTAAAACACTACAGGATAAAATGATTTTCTGCTGCAATCATTAATGTTAGCATTTTGTGCCATTTTCCTTCCTGAAAAACTGTCTTCCTCTACATTTATGTAAAGAGGAACAACTAAAAGGTACGTTTATTTCACTAAACTTGGACACTTTACAAATCAGTGTAGGTTACAAAAAGTCTCTTTTGCAGCTCGACATAACATTTTAAATAACCTGTATAATTTTTTTTAATGCAAATATTTATTGTTTAGGTTTCACAGTGATACCATTATTATTTAATCAATCGCTCCTCAACAAATACTCTTCTTTCTATACTTTGTAATTCCACAATGGACTTTTAAATATATATCAAATTAAGTTCTAATGTAAATACAAGTATAATAATACTTTTTATTTTAAATTTATTTAGACCTTTTTAAGGGTTAAAAAGATAAATTTTAAGCTGAACTTTTTAGGTAATTTTAATCAATATTACTTATTTATTTTTGTTTTGTTTGTGAATACTCCTAACATGACATTTTCATTCTGGAGGTCAGTTTAAACTCCTTGTTTCTATTTTGTATTATATATTATATTATCAAAATTGTTGTCCAAAAGAAGAATAGCAGAAGAAACAACAGCATCTTATACCTGGAGGTGTGCACACCAGCCACAAGGTCGGCATAATTGTGAAGCCGTTATGTAAAGAAAGTAAAGTCTGGACTCTGGATTATAAACCAGGAGTCTTGGGCAGCAAACAAAACATCTTCTTTAAACAGAAAATCCACTCAAGACAAAATGTAAGCCTACCAGAGGCAAGAAAAGTAGAACCATCTCAGAGTATGATGATGCTGTTGGTCATTGTGGTAAAGTTGGTACACTAGAAGAGTGATGAGAGTTGACTGGAAAAAAATTCACAAAAAAAGTCTTTTTATAAACATGTAAACAGTCTAATAAGTTCATTTGTTTTTAGAATGAAGCATGGAAAATAAACCATAATTCTTAGCAAAAGTATGCAGGTTACTATGGCATGCTACTTTAGTATTTTGGCAGTATTTTTCAGCATTTTTCTGTTTTATTTACCCACTTTTTTGTGCCGGGTCGCAGTCTTTGTTGGACAGGTCGGCACAATCAATGTTTAAGCAATTATAATAAGGAGCGATTAAACTTTTTTGTTCTAATTTCACTATTTAAAAATTGTCCTCTGTGCTTTCGGCAAATCACAAATTGTTTACAGTTTTCATTTTAACAAACAGAAAGTCCAGAGACTGGGGATAAAGGGATGGCAGCAAAATAAAACGAGGGAGAGATGGTGAGGAGCGACAAAGCTTTAAAGTCACTAGCATCTTTTTGATGCAATGAAAGGCCACTGCAGATCAATCGGGGCAGATCGGTTGAAATAGGTCTCTTTTGTAAAGGGAAAAGATGCCTCGATAGTGCACAGGTTACTGCAGTCAGAGGTGGCAGCTATTTTTACACTCAAACACTCCATTAGTTAACAAAGGACATGGAAAAAGTTTCTGATTTTTACCTGTATGTGGAGTTTTTATGTCGGAGAACATGTGGGTGGGTTATTTCTTGCCCTAATGTGAACAAGGATATTTCTGCCATTTTGTCAGCAATTAAAAGAATCTCAGCAACCTATTTTCTTCTGCTTCTGTAGAGCATGCAGCTTGTGTTTGTTGTCCCAAATGGCCAATTTCTGCCGTATGTTCGGAGCTGTCTGAGCAGTTGAGGCAGCAAAATAATCAGTTTGTGCGCTGTATGCATCTTTGTGTATCTCGGTTTGTGTGTGTATGGATGACCCACATCTCAATATTTAAAATAAATAAATTACTGGACTTCTGCTATACTTTGCAGCATAAGTCCAGTCAGCATATCTCATTTTTGTTCTTACGCATGCAAACATATACATACACACACACACACACACTCATCCCCACTTTACCCTTCTCTCCTTGTAGTTTTTAGAGCTGGGCCAAGGTCAAAGTTAGAATGCTTCATTCTTGTTTTGTTTTTTCCGTGCATGGTTTTCAGATGTAGATCTGTCTTCTCTTATCTGTACTGCTGGTCAGATTTTCCCTGGGAAGTGTGGGAGGGAGCAAGAGGAGGGAAATGCTAAAAAGGGGAGAAAGATGACATAAGGAAAGATAAAGCTACTGCAAGTCTACGGCATCATACTTTTGATACCTAATTTGAAGAACAAATTAGTTTTGTTACATGTTTAAAACTATTATGCACTTGGGACAAAATAACTTACATCCACCTCTATGCTCTACGCCCATGTGATGCCATGGAGAGCATTAAAGTTCAGAAATCCCACCGCCATAAAAACTTTCAATTTTGCCACTTTGTTCAAAAATGAATGCGAAAATTGTCTGGCTTGTAAGAATCTAAAAATGGAGAGAAACCACTTCTGTTTTTGAATGAATTGTAAAAGCTACTTGGAAAGGGATTTTTTTTTTTCCCTTTATCCTTGGACATGAAAGATTTAAAAAACATTGGGGATTTTCAGGTGTCAAAGTGGCGATGGAACGGGCATGAGGAGGGATCACAGAGGTCCATGAAGGTGATAGGACGAGTCAGAGTGGTAACATGGATTGTCTGCTATTTTTGCTTTCAGTTAAGGCTCAGTGAAAGAGGGGAGGACCAGACAAAAGAGACTGAAGAAATTGGAACATTGAAAGGGTGTGGAGGTTAAAGGGAATCGTAATGGTAGATGCTACTTGTCCATCTTTATAACTTTTAGACAATTTCTTTTTGAGCTTTGGAGTTTCTAAATTTAAACCATGCAATAACTAAAGTTTCAGAACACCATTCAAATGTGTAAAAATACAATAAATAAATAAATAAATTAGGGTTTTCCTTTTTTTAGAAGTTATTGAAAACAAAAGGGATTAAGTTGAACACAGTTAAGAAAGGAGATGGGTTCAAAGAATAGACACTGCCTGTTATCCTGACAGTGTCTCTCAGATAAGCAGAGGAAGAGATGATGGGGAAAAAAAAATCCAGAGTTGTGTAGTTCTTATTCTGGCCCAAGTATGTTATTTCTAATTGAAAGATGTATGAAACAGTGATGCACGACACAAACCTGGGATTCATCTGCTACTAACTGACTGATTCACACAAAGATGCATAGACCTTTCTGATTTTGATAACTAATGTTTTATGGTTGATATATCTTTGGCCACATGGTTTCTGTGTTCACATGTGCCAACCTACCAGGACCTTGCCAAAGGGCATGCTGCTTTATTCATATATCATGTTTGGTCAGCTGAGTTGAAGCTCCCCATGCATGGTCGTGTAATTAATCTACCGTCCTTCAACTCTTTCACTGAAGCATCATAGAGGTGTGGAGAACTGCAAGTGTTTACACAGGTCATTTGTTTGTTGTCTGCTTAGTCTGTTTTTTTTTTTTTAAGCAAAAAGTAGGCACATGTATTGTCACAAAAAATTAGGCTGTACACATTTGGCCAAAGAGGAACTTGGGAGACTCATGCAGACTGGTACAGGTGATTAAACTTGGATGACTCACACTTCAGATTTGGGAAATCATGCATTTTCTTCACATCTATTGATCCCTGTCTTGAATTGTGTATATTGATTCAGCCCAATATAGCAGATAAACTGTCTGTTGGTCCATCCAACCATCTTCTTTACCCTTGTTCCTTTTGGGGTCAGTGCTTATCTCCAGAGGTCATTGTGTGAGAGGCAGGGGACAAATCTGGACAGGTTGCAAGTCCATCACAGGGCCACATAGAGACAAATGAGACGGACAACTATTCTTATTCTCACTCACACCTATTGCATTTTAGAATTAATCACCCTAACATGCATATTTTTAGTCGCAAATATACTTGAACTGTAAAGCTTTGACAATTGAGCAACAAAACAACAACAAAATCTTTGAAAGATCTTCTCAAAGTCTGATAAAATATTGCTAAAATCAATTAATTTTTTTGGACATAGTCTCTCCCTGGAAGCAAATTATAAAGAAATGAGGGATGATTTAACATAGTTACACCGTACCATATATATTCTGCAAAGTGACAACTACCTGTTCTTGTCACTCACCACAAGGTTGTTGGAAGTTCACCGTACCAGTTAATGAGCGGTTAACTCCCGCAGAGCCTAAAACTGAATGCTAAAACTGCACTATTATTTTTCCTGAATTGTTTTTACTCTCTGCAGTATGTTTGAGGCCAGTTTCAAAAAGCCTGTCAATTAAACCAAGCAATAAGACTACAATAAATAAAATATTATAAATAAGTCATTTTCTAAAAAACAAAAACCAAAAAGCATGACAGTTTCCAGTAAAATCACATCTTACGAGGAAGGAAAGGAAGGAAGGATGGACACAAGATAGAAAAAGTGTATTTGACTGTCTGATCAGGCTGCCGACAAAAACAATTTACTAGCTGGTGAAAAATATGAGGTAAACAGACAATGTCATCGATCTTGTGCTTTCAACCTCTTTGAAGACACCCCCCCCCCCATACACACACACACCCCACACACCCTGGCTCTGCTGTGAGGAAACTGCAGTAAAACGACGGGATAGACAGTGCAGAAATGCTGAGTCAGGGACTACAGTGACACTCCCCTAATCATCCCACACATGCCTCTATGCACGTGCACACACTCGCACCCATACACACGCACACACACGCAGGCACACGCACACATATCTCATTTTGTTGAGTGCTTAGTCCAAGGGGGGAAAAAAGGCTTCATGAAGAGTATGTTGTAGTGTTTTGTCTTTGACTTAGTGTTGATGTTTAAGAAATGGGATCAGAGGACCAGATGTGATTCATGCTGTCCTTTATGATGAGAAGCATGGCTACCTGAGCTGTGATGCTCAAGGACATCACAGCTGTTGTCCTCCTCCTGTCCTATGAAGCATCTGCAGTGTAAGCTGATATGATTTCATGTGGTATTTGATTGTGATTATGTAATTCATCGTGCACCAAACTGAGAAATGACACAATTATTGTCTTCTTAAATCAACTATATAGTATTTTCTGTCACGTTTGAGAGAAAATAACCTTTTCTATATAGTATGAGCCTCTTAGAGCAAGGCTCTCTGTCAGTCCAGTTCTGTTTCCTTTTCTTGCAGTTGTCTCATGCTTGTCTCTGGTAACTTTAAATTCACCTGAACTCCTGTCTAAAAGAAAAATATGGCTGACAAGACACAGAAATACTGCGGTTTTGATAGTAAATGCTTCCTCTCCTCCACAATAAAGTAAATCACAGGGTCAAAAACATGTTGGGAATCCATTTAAGTCACCTTGTGGGTTCTCTGTTTAAAAGCAGCAGTCCTCAGGCTTCTCCCTGGCCATTTAAAAACTGCCCTGTGAATTGCTACTTTTCTTCGGTTGTGATGCATGGGAAGCCACTATAAGGCGAGAGAGACAGGCAATTTAGCTTTTGAGAGATGCAGGGGGTTACAAATGGACTAAAATTGAGGAGAAAGTGTTGAGTTTGGTGAAAACAGAAGTGACACAATCGCAGAAGAAGCTTTTGTTTAGTGAGACGACTTTACTAAGTAACCTCAGTCTAATGGGGCTGTCTATTATTTTCTGTTTTTGAGCCCATCTTTGTACATAAGTATATAGTATTGTGCGCTATTGTTTTTTGCCCTCTTGTCTCTGTTCTTTTTCTTTTCATTGAGAATGTTTACACCGCTTTCAAAGAGTAAAAAAACAATAATACACATTTAAAAGTGACCTCATATCCAATATTAAATCATTTTCGAAGGTTTTTTCTTTTGTGTTGTAGTTGATGCTTTTCATTTATTATATCAAGATCCGACTTGCTTTTACCGCCACCTACAATCTAATTTCAGACTGATGTATGTTGGCAGCAATCACATCAGATTACGGTGTGTTTTGGAATCAATTTACAACACTGTCCCAGACTTATCTTGAATCCTTGCTGAAGTGAATCTAAAGTGACCCATTCATTTGTGCCATATTGTCCATTTTGTTATCCTGTGTTTTAAAGGTCCTAATGTGTGTTTTTTCCACTCTTCAGAGACTTAAACTTTTGTTTAAAGGATGCTATTGTGTTGTACTGGCCTTTGGTCTTGCATAAATACAGTTAACCTTGTAGTCCCACTGGCATTAGAACAAAACAAACAAAAAATAAAATGGTCAAGTATGGAGTCATCTTATCATCTAAACTGAAAACAAACTCAGCTACTTTTGCTTCTCTTGAACATTTTCACTGACTTTTATAGTAAGTGGTCCATAGGTTTCCCTCCAGCCCAGCCTTTCATTTGTTATTTGATGTTCAGAGAAAGAGATTACTTTGAAATTTAAAAAAAAATCCCCTCAAAACAAATTACAGTTGGATCAACTGGAATAATTATTTTTTGGGGAACATTTTCTAGAAAGTATGAAGAATTGAATATCTTTTGAATTGCTACACATTAAACTTAAGTGTACAAGCCAAATGTTTGCATGCCAACTTTAGGATTTTGCACAATGCATTACAGAGCTTTCAATCTGATTAGTTTCTGTGATTTAAGACATGTTATCTGTTACTGATCAGATTGATTTGTGCATCAATCTTTGGCCCACCTACAAGGGTCACTAGTAACAACAATGCTTTGCCTTACCACGTTAAACTAACAGCTTTTCACACACTCAAAAATCCTTCTGCGACTGGCACCTTTTCCTTTAGATATTAATTGGTGGTTTTAGTCATTTCAAATTTAATCCTGGGTGAAAAGTAATTTTTAAGTTACATCAATAAATACCTTTAAAGATGCCTGGCATCTTTACCTGTCTCCTTTTTTCTACTCCTCTTTATAATTTTAAAGTAGTTTCCATTCATTTTTTTCATGTTTTGCTGCATAGACTCTGTGTGTATGACAGTTTTATTCCTACCTCCCTTCCCCGACTGGTTCTGTTGGTTTTAGAGATCTCTACAGACTGACGAGAGGAGGCTTTGCTGCAGGCAGCTCTTTCTCCTTAATGAGAGAAATGGAGCAGTTCCTCTCAAACATACACTTCCACACTCATTGTGTATGTGTGGGTGTGTGTGAGTTCAAAGCCGTATGTGTCTGTGTGCACGCAGTGGGAGCAACTGAGTGTTTGTGTACATGGTTTTGTGAAATTGCTCGTGTGAAATATCATGTGTGTTTAAGTCAGCGTGTTTTTTTGTGTGTAGCTCCGAGGTTTGTTTTTGAGCATTTGTGTGTGTGTGTGTGTGTGAGAGAGGGAGTGTGTGTGTTTCATGCCTTACATCTCCACTGACTGTTTCAAATTTTTTCCTCTTGTGAAACCCAGGAAACTGAACTGTTTATGTGGCTGTTGAACACAACATTTCATTTTCGCACTATGAGCTGATGTAGTTGACTAGCTTCCTTGTGTTTTCCTGGAGGATTTCAGGTTCACATTTCTTCCTCCTATTAAGGTATGCCTGCATCCATGTGGAGCTTTGTTTGGATTTTGAGTATAGTGTGTGCATAGTTCAGAACTATGCTGATGTTTTAGTCAAGACTACCTTGTCTTCCAGTTTCTTCACTACAGAACACTACATTTTTAATGACTAAACTATGCAAAGTCTCTACAAAGATTACATAATGTCACTTTTGTGGAATTAACATAAATAAATAAATTCCACCACAACTAGGTGGTAGTTGTTAGCCAAAATTTTATTCAATTGTTTTTGCACCAAAAGATAACAAGAATCACGGTTTGTCTTTGCACTTTTTTCTGCACTAAAAGATACTAAAAGATAAACTTAATTCTCTTGCATGTTGTTGAGATTGATGGATGGTTAGATGTAGACACATTAATTAAATGAGACAGCAAAACGTGCAGAAATTGTCAGTGTCCCAATGTGGGTTACACATAATACAACTGAACATACAAAGAGACTTGTGGCAACAAACACACACACAGATTGTTGAACTCTATGTATGCAAGGAAGTGCTCCATTCCTCTCATTAAGGAGATGGAGCTGCCTCCAGCAAAGCTTCTTCTAGTTGGTCTTTTGAGATCTATAAAACAAACAGAACTAGTCAGAGATGGGGTAAAACAGTCCTACAGATCACATGCACTACAGAAAGCCAAAAAAAAGGATTAAATTAAGTTGAAGCCAAAATGGAATCAGGATAAGCAAAAAATGAAGACAGATGCAGAAACAACAGAATATCATTGACATATTTAATTGTACTTATGTAAAATCAAAACTCTGACTGTTGATCTGGAATAAAATTGCACACACACATATATTATGGCACCCAGATATTTGACTGGATTGTATGCTGTGTTTAAGCATGGTATATCCATGTCATAGTCTTCATGTGTGATACATCTATTCCACTGGCGCTTGCTGCTTTGCAGCATCTCCTGTGGGGATTACTCCTTAGGCTACAAAGAGGAGAGAAGACATATAATAGCATGAAAGAGTGTGAATTGACCATAAAGCTCTGCCACTCTGAAGGGATTAGAAGGGGTTAAACTGCAGCACATGATTTTTTTTTTTTAGGGGGAAAAAAGTGATTTCTCTGCACACAGTTAGCCTGCTGCTATGTACATGTGCATGAATCAGACAGAAAGATGTACTGGCTTCCAGAAATGCATCAGGATTCCTTTCAGTCCTTCGGAGATGGTAACGTGTGTGCTTATGTTCTTGAGTGTGTGTGTGAGTGACTTGGTGGCTGTTTGGTTGGTAACATGCTGCAAAGCTTCACTTTATTATCACATAGATATACAATTGGGAGGCTGCAGTAAGTAACGTCATTCCCTCTTGTCATAAACTAAAGTCTTGAAAATTTACAGCATGTATTTTTGAATAACACCATCTCATGCTGTGAGACCAGACATTTTCCAGATACTTATTTGTTTATTATGTACAGTATTTAACTCTCTTTCAATTTCTTTTTTAGAAAAGGAAAATTTAGTAGCACTTTATGAAATTCTTTTATTTTCTACTTGCTGTTGTTGTTCTGTTAATTATTCCTTTTTTAGTTTG
The DNA here is from genome assembly GCF_001649575.2 of Kryptolebias marmoratus. Lineage (NCBI taxonomy): Eukaryota > Metazoa > Chordata > Actinopteri > Cyprinodontiformes > Rivulidae > Kryptolebias > Kryptolebias marmoratus. The sequence goes on from NC_051437.1 coordinate 25,789,846, forward strand.
TTTTTGTTCTTAGAAAGTCAAAGAAAGACATGGAAATGTGGCATGTGCATTGAATGTTTTCTTAAAATACAAGTCTCTATTTAGGGTAAATTTTAATGCTGCAGTTTGTTGCACTTTCAATATTTGAAAGCAAGAGTGCTGCAGTCATTCTTCCTGTTTTCTTTACCCGTCTATCCCTCTAGTTTTTGGCGGTCCTGTTTTAGTTCTGGGAATGATTAAAGTACCAGACAGACCAATCAGATAAGGCTGCTATAGTGGCTGCAGTGGGTCATGGGTAGGGTTGAGAGGTCACATTCCTTCCTCTCTGGATAGATCCCCTCTTCACACTGTTAAACTGTAAACTGTCTCAGCTGTGTAAGCGCACATGCACCAAAGTAAAAGTTTCACCTTTTTGCAGTGTTGTGATTATTTCAAGAGTGATGCCATTCTCAAAGACTCTTGCAATCTTGAGAATAAAATTGACTCTTATTACTCTTATTTTTGTACAATGGGAGACATTATTGCATTGAATAATAGAAGACTGGACTAGTTGTTATTTTGCAGCTGTTGTTTTCAACCACACCGAGATGTGCTAGGCTGAGCTTGAACATGGCTAATGGAGAAATGGATTTTTATGTTTGTCCTGGTTCAGTGTTTCTGGCACTTGCCTTCATAGTTGGAGTCTCAGTACATTTTTTCCACATTTTGCAGCTTGGAAAAAGCTTGTGGCCAGGGCAAGGGCTTTATACCATTACATACACACATGTATGAAACAGTTTCATTCAAGCCATATAGGTTGACTATTTTACATGACCACTGGGATGTTTAAATTTCTTCCACCTTCAGTCAGCTTTCCATATATGCATTAAGATGAATAAAAGTCAAATTTCATTTAAACGTGCTAATACAAACAGCCAGATTGCTGACATTTACATGATTATACTCTACATTTATAACTGATGATGTCTTGTTTATGTGAAACATGCGTCTTCTGGCGAAAGACTATGTCAGCTACAGCGGCACTGTGAGGGAGATTAATCCTTGAATGCACTGAGTATATCAACTCAAACATCTGGTTCTCTCTGCAAGAGGGAGTCAGTTACAGACCTAAGTGTTACCACACTCCAGAGGTCCTTCAGGGAAATGACTGGAGCTAATGCAGTGAGTGGGGCCAACACAGCCAGATTAGGAGATTTTATCACTGTAAATGGTATGTGTTTTCATAATCCATGGAGATTTCCTTTTGTTGTTCAGTCACACAAACATAATTAGTATGCATCACATGAACAATCATTGTTTTCTTTTAGGTTTTTAGTGACCAATTAAAATGTGTAATCTGAGTGTGTGGCACTTTTTTTATATGTTCAACATAAATTAGAGATATATTTTCTTGTTAAATCATCCCTTTAACTATAAAATAGAAAAGATCAGTTGTGGGCATGAGCATTTTTAGCAAAAGCACTCTTCATGCTAATTAATGTAGTGCAAGAAGTGTCAGCACAACAACAAACTAGTTACAGAGAAGCAGTCTCAAAAAAAGCTAATCTCTGCTGCTGCTTTATGTTTTACAACAGTTGCCTGTTTCATCTCATCTGCTTCTGCTTATCTGTGGTTGAGTCATGGAGGCAATAAGGCCAGGAGGGAAACCAAGACGTCCCTCTCCCCAGCGACACTCTCCAGCTCCTCCTGGGGGATCCCAAGGCATTCCCAGGACAGAGGATACAAAATCTTTCCAGCAATTTCTCAGTTTGCCCTGGGAACTCCTCCCAGTGAGACATGCCCAGAATACCTCCAAAGGGAGACCTCCAGGAGGCATGTTACTCAAATGATGTAACCACCTCAGCTGATCCCTTTTGATGGGGAAGAGAAGCGGCTCTACTCAGAGCTCCGTTCACATGACAGAGCTCCTCACCCTATGTCTAAGGCTGAGCCCAGCCACCCTTTGAAAAAACCCATTTTTTACTTGTATCTGTCTGTTTCATGTTTTTCCATTTTAAAAAAATGTCTGTGTCCACATGGTTGAGTTAAACCCTTCTAGTAAATTAAAGCTTACTTACTCCGAGTCCTGCAGCTGAAAAATCCTCTAATTAAACAAAGGTTTTGGATATAGAGACAAATGCTTCTGCTAATTCTGCTTACCAGAGATCTTTATATTCCTTCATTTTCACCAGTCCAAAGGATCAACATGGGTGGGGGGGATACACATATTCTGGCAGTAAAGATGAGCCCACCTGCAACCATAGTTTTCACTTCATGATCTTAAAAACAAATTAAAATTGCAGAATCTAATCCTGGGATGCTCCAAGTTGAGTTTTTTTTTTCTCAGAACAAGGGGTGAAGGGCAGATGTTGCGTCATAAAAAACACCTATATTGGAAAAGCATCACTACCAGGTGCCAATGTAAACAAACAAACAAAGACTGGTTGTGATAGTTGCTTTAATTCTTCAAATTTACTCATTTACTTAGATTTTTTAAATTCACTGTTTATCCCAAATTAATAGTTTGCAAAGTTTTCAGAAGTATTTTTAGCCTTTCTTAGGTCATTGTGGTAATCATGGAGTGCTTCATTTATGAAGTAGATGTCTGGTTAGATTATTTCTATGACATAAATCTGGGGGTTATTGTATAATAGCTCTTGTTTTTGTTACAGTATGAATTAAAAAGCTGCTTGGGCACTGTTATGCTGTTTATGCAGTCACACTTAGTGTGGACATATTGTTGCATGCTGCTAATTGTATGTTTCCTTCTGCTCTATCTTTGGTTTTCAAGCAAATGGAAAAAGAAATAACTTGGCTAACTGACAGAACTATATTTAGGTTGAAGCAGAGACATTCATCTAGAATTTGAAAGGAAAAAAAAAAAGTGCAAATGAATGTGTTAACAGTTTCTCTGTGCTTTATGATGGGGGTGGGGGCTTATGGGGACATACAAAAACAAATAAACAAACTGAGCCAGTAAAAAACAGTTGTTCAGTGCCAAGTTCTAAGAACTGAAAAGATTTACCATGGATTGATTGAAAATGTTCCAAAACATTTGAAATTTGGGTTCCAAGGCTTTGACGGAAGCTATCACTTCTCTAACATTGGCAGCAGCACCAGACTGGTGTATGTTCTCAAAATGGAATATTGCCTCTCATTCTGTGCCAAAATGTCCTGGCAAATAAAATGGCTTTTTATTTTTTTGTTTTGTAATTCTTTTAGACTGCAGGTTTTGACAAAAGCAGGGACACATATTTTTAAAGAAGGCTTTTCCATTTGAATTGTTTTAAACTGCAAACTTGAGTTTTGGTGTGGTTTGGTATGATTTGTGTTTATCCTTTACTGAACCACTATCTGTTCAGGTTATCAAATATTCTGGTAAGTAATCAAATTATCTTCAAAACCTTTTGTTCAAAGGTTTTGATTAAAACTTTGACGGTCAAATGCAAAACTAGACCATAATTACTCAAACTTAACAAGTTTCTACTTGCTGTTTTTCTACTTATTTAGTTTTACGTTACAGTTTAAAGTTGTGGTGCATTTGGTTCCAGACACCGAGTTTTTGCTCAGCAAGTCATATTTCTTCTGCTTTCACAACTTCTGCACACACATATCTCCGTTTCACTCAAATTGGCTCCTGATCTACTGCTTAAACGAAGCTTGTAAGAAGTGATGAGTCATGTTTTAACTCTGCATTTGGGATTCTAACTGAGAAGACTTGGAAGCGTTTCTTATGAGCATAAGTTTTGCTCTAACTGTGTGCCTTTTTGAGCTTTGCAGGTGAGATGAAGAAGCTGAACAGTGATTGCAGTAAATGAATATTTAATTTTAAGTTTGGCGTACACATACCTTCAAATTATAGATTAATGGCATTGCAGGGATTTTGTTCCTATTAAAATCTGACTGGAAAAGAGTTTAGATGAATATGCTGATGCTGAATCTCAGTGATCCAGGACATGGTAAATCCAAAAATAAGTATAAAAACTAAACTAAAAAAAAAATAACAACTGGACTTCTATTCTGTAGTTGCAAAATGTCTTCAAGTCCAGTTTTTTAAACTCTTTGAATTTAGATGAAAAACAAGTTTAAAAAAGCAGTTATTTTTACTTTTTATCTTCCATTGTAGATAAGACAGCAGTAAGATGGCAGGAAATGGAAGTCCTGTATGGATGAAAGTCATTTCCTCTAACTGCACTTTTCCCACATGTAGCTCCTTTTTGAGACTTTAAAATGAGTAAGGGGATCTTTTTACTGCCTCAAAAAGTAAGAATTTTACAACCACAGACAAGACTAAACGACTTGTCAAGACTGACTTGGCTGGAAATAACCTTGTGAACTCCTCTGATAATCTTCTCTGTGCCCTCCGGGAGTCATGTCTCCCAGGTTAAGGGTACACAACATGTTTACAGTACTAGATTGCTGCCTTGGATCATCTCCACAGAGAGATGATCCCCTAGGTCTCTGTCTGTGTCTCTGTCCATCTCTGTCTCCCTGCTAGGCTTTTCTACGCTCTCACGCCCTCCTTGACCCTCAGGCCCAGGGGTGTCCCCTCCACATGTCTGAAGGAGAAGCTGTTGGGTAGCAGTATCAGGAGGACACGTATTTATGTAGCAGCAGCAGGTCTCTCTCTGTGGATGGATGACATGAGAAAACCTGAAATTTCACTGTTGAGTACTATTTTCATTTTCTAATGTGCTCAGTGGGGGATCCATACTGATTGATCAACATTAGTAGTGCCTAGGGTGTCTGCTTTTCCACTCCACTGACCTTTTAAGAACCATAATTTTAACAGCTAGTATTACTTTTGAGTAGAAAGAAGAAAACTATTTTCTTAAGCTTGACTCTCTTCCTTCTGCTTTGAGTTTAAGTCCTTCACTTTATTTTCTTTTAAAATATCTGTTCAAATTTGTCATCAGTTCTAAATATTTAAATAATTAGAACTTTGATGTACCTTATATTTTGTTTCATATATATTTCTGTTTTTACTTTCTATTCTATGCTTTATGTGTAGCTAATAAAAAAACCTATTATAGTAAAAAAAAAAAAGTAAATAAAAAAATTGCAAGCAACAATAAAAATAACCTATAATTTGACTGAAAGTGCTTTTCAGCACACTCATTTTGTTGAAAGAAAAGCAAAAGGAGGTTGGTTCCAGTACATCAACACTTTCGAGCAGGACAGCTCACATATGCGGTTGATTATTTATGAACCCCTTAAGGTGTAAGCCTGCCAAAAGCTACACTATGCTGCTGCACTCAGCTGAAATATTGCTTTAAGGTTAACAAGAGCAAATCATGAATATCTTGAGCTGCATTACAAAAATGCAACAAGCTGCAGGGCGACCTTCGGGTTCTCATGGCTGAGTCAGTGAGTCGCTGGAAGGTTTGGGTTAAGATGTTATGTTAACAAGAGCAACTTCAAAGCAACATTGTGTTGAGAAGGGAAATGTATGTCAGTAGAACTTGATTAGTTTGGACAAAGTCCATATGGTGCTTTATAGAAAGGTCTGTATGTAATATCAAAAACCACAGGGGTGAAGATTTCTTTCAGCTCTTAAGCCCCATCCTCACGGTGCCACTTTCTTTTTCCTCCTAAACATGGCATTGTTTCTAGAAAGATTATCATCCACACAGAAATGCGGTAACTATACCAGGCTTATATGTGGCGCTGTCAACTGCCATGAAAATACACCAGAAACGGTAAAGAAGAAGTGGAGCAGACACTCCAAACTGTAAACAAAAGAAGAAAACGATAAGGATGGTAAATACAAGAGCAGAAACCAAATTCTTTGTGTCACATTAAACTAAACTACAATTGTCTGGGAGTTGTGTCAGTCTAAATAAAGAGACATAATGGATACTTTCAGGCAGAGCATCTAGCGAGTGATAAAGTGATAAAAATGTTTTTGGCCTTGGGTTATTTGGTGCAATGATGAAGGAGTTTTGGATAGCATGGTAGAGCGGTGGTCAGAGCTGTTGCCTCACAGCAAGAAAGTTGCAGGACTGCCTCCTGGCCTGGGGTCTTTTTGGTTGGAATTTGCATGTTCTCCTAGTGCATGCATGGGTTTTCTCTGGATACTCCAATTTCATTCCAAAGCCCCTGTGATGGACTTGCAACCTGTTCAGGGTGTACCCCGCTTCTCGCACAGTGACTTTTGGAGGTAGGCTCCAGCTCCTAAAACACCATTTTTGAGAAGATGCAAGGCTGGAAAAAAAACAAAAATAATCCCTTTGTGTATCCACAAGATGCTGTTCCTGCGTGGACTTGGATTTAATGTATGTGTAGCTGCAGCAGTAAAATATTTCACGTTTCTATCAGTGTGGAATATAGACCAAAGGTGGACTCAAGTGTCCTGTTACTTTTATGAGAGTCGTTGAATCTACTCCTCGCCTGTTACATGATAAAAAGCTTGTCACAGATAGATTTGTCATTTGAATTAAAAAAAAAAAGAAGAATTTCCTTAAGTTAAAAGGAGGAAAGAGAAAATGCATCTTTTTACTTCTTTGGGTTTTTGGCTCTGTCTTCTTGAGCCTTAAAAAGATAGGATAAAACTGATTACATTCATTATTAGTCATTATTTCACATCATCCATCAACATGCTATGAAGGATGACAGACTTAGTAAAAGATGTCTTGTAAAGCAATACTCGAGGGGGATTACTGTTGGATTGCTGCATCATGTACATTTCATTCGACTTAATGAATTGCCAGAGTGCATAGAATAAGATACAAGCAGTCTAGAATATAAACTGCTTTTGACTGCTTACAACTGAACGGTTTTAACAGTTGAGATTATTAAAACAATACAGATAATTTAGTTTTTTGTAGTGGTTTTGACAAGGAAAGACCACATTTATTTAAAAATTTTGAACTGCACATGAACCAAGTAACTGCCACTCGTTAAATAGGTCCACATATCCGTAACGTCAGTGTGCTACTTAACTGGTCCTTGTTGGAAGATTATTCCAACAAGGATAACAACGTGAGGGTAGCAGGATAACAGCAGAGGATCTCATAGGGACTTAGCCACTAACTGTTTTTTGTGCTTTGTTTTTCAGCATGTTTTTCAAGTTTTTAAGTTAAAATACCTACCACCACTAACACCAACATCAGCTACTTTTATAAGGATTGGAAGGATTTAATTTACTTTAAAAGCACTTAAACAGATAAAAGTTGGCCAGAATGCATTTTAGTCTAAAAAGAGCATGCAGACAATTGTTAAATCCCTCCCCCTGTGAAGCTGGGCCTGGCTGTGGTCCTGGAATGCTGTCAGGTCTGAGACGTGGTAATCAGAACCAGATTCAGCGACCCAAGGATCTCATCCAATTGCAATCAGGCCAATGAGACGCCTTAAGAATTTGCTCTCTTCCTCTGTGACTGTAACCTCATGTCAAAGATGTAGATCCAGATTAGATTAGGAATGAAACTGGAGCAGTATTCTGTCAAAGTATTTGCACCAAAACTGTCCAAGTAGAATCAAATTAGGCCCCAGACCCTCATTTGTTAATATTTTGTCTCAACAAGCAGAAGAGGTTTGTCGTGGGCTTTGTTGTCAAATTAAATTGAAGTGAGTTTTATGTGTGTGTATAAATTGCAAGATAGTTTTTTTTTTTTTTTCTTCCCCTAACTAGAAACATGTCAAGGCAATTCAGTGATGGTGTGTGGGAGTTTTTCACTACTTTGACACAGAGCCCCCACATCCCCCTTTGGGGACATGAGGCTTATAGGAACCACTTTGACAACCACTGCAGGAGGATATATCATGACATGAAGCAAGGGTTGATAAAATGTTCCCTGTGGACATTGTTCATACAGACAAAGTCATTTGAGTTAAAGAGTTTTTCCTCATATTGAAGGACTAGATCCATTCTAATTCTGTTTCTTTTGAATTTTACCTAGGACAAAAAATGTTAAAATGTCTGATTAGCTAATCAAATTACTGATAAGAATTGATTTATGACTTTAAAACACTAAAACCTGGTGGATTTAAAAACAGCCCGATTTGTAACCCAGTGCTGGGTAAAATCTGAACAGAGCCAACCCTGGGTAGTTTTAACTCAGTAGGGTTGGTTTATCTGTTTGACCCAGCATACTGTTTTTTTTTTTTAAATAGAGTTAAAAATAATAATATGTTGAAATATAGATACTAAAAAAATTAGTTAAAAAAACAACCTATAATTTGCCTTATTAAAATTATAGTTTGGGTTAGTTCTAGCTAGCTGGCGGTAACTAATATTGTCTTCAACTTGCTGATGTTTTTATTAGGAACCCAAACTCACTGTCTAGTGCAAATTAAAGTTATTGTCAAAGCCAAATAGATTAAACATCTTTTCACAAGTTGTTTTTACTATTTTACCTTCTCTTATTACATTCTAAAGCAGAGGTCCAGTCAGGTCTGATTTTATGTACTTCTGGCATTAAATTGCAACTATGAACAATGACATGACACATCTCTAACCCAACCAAAAGCGTTGACCCATTCTCCCATTCCTTGTTCACACCAGCTTTAACCCTGCAGTTGAGTTATACAAAAAAAAAGGAAATGAAACAAGCAACAATTCCCAGCAGTTTTCATTGTGTATGATAAAAATAAGCATACATGTACTGTAGACATACTAAAATTTGTAATGAACGAATAGACACTTTTATTCTTGAAAAGAAATGTCCAGTTCTTTGAATGTGCTTGTATGAATGTCATACTTAAACTGCCATGATCATCTCTTTGTGCAGAAAAGCCTGACAATCCACGTGTAACGAGTGTTGTTCTTGTAGAACTGTGAAAATGGCCCTTTGAGTTAATTTAGCAAACATAAGCGTTTGTATTAATGATACAGATTTATTCATACTGGTGTGAAATCTAATCAAAATGTCACACTGGGATGTTTTCAGGTTGAGTGTTTCACAGTCATTTTGATACAACTCAGAGTGTGGCATTTGGCTCTTTGCAGTGTCATAAACTTAGCAACAATTGTGGAAAGAAGATGATGATATAAGATTTTTCTGCTACAAATGGAAAAAGAACAAAGACATATATATATATATATATATATATTACATTTTAGTTAAAGAAAAAAAGCAATTTTAACATGTAAGGTTCCTCAGGTTTAACAACAATAAGTTGACTTTGGCTTCTTATATATGCTGGATTTAAAATGCTGGATTTAAAAGGAGGAAGAGGCGGGTATGAGAGTTAAACACTGTGGATTTAGATAAGCTCTGCCTCAATCTGATCTGAACGGCTGTGTGCATTTTAATAAGCACTTTAATTTATATTAAAGATGCAAATGTAGCCTTTACGGGGAGATTGATATGCATGGAGGAAGTGTGTGTGTGTTTGTCTATGTGTGTATACCACTTAATCAGGCTTCTCTGTTCATTAGCTCAGTGTAATTGTGTTAGCAGAGTTGCTGGCAGGGCGGGAAGAAAATTTCTGTGTAAAGGTCACATCAGAGAAGGGATGACATAAGGATAGATGACAAACACAGCATTTACACACATCCTGGGATTCATACACACTAAATGTGTACAGCAAGACACACGCACAGTCTCATTCTCAGATTAGGATGGCTTTGGTTGCTTTTGTGAGTGTGTGTTTGGATATATCTTCTTGCCCTTAGGTATGGCTTTGTGTATGTGTGTGTGTGTGTGTAGGTGTAGGTCTGTGTAGGTGTGTGAGTGGCTGTTTCAAGTGGCAGTGTTTAATCAAGTGTGATATTCTTCCACTCTAAGCTTGGCATATGAAATGGAGCCTGCAAAAAGAGCAGACACGTTATCTCCTATAGTGTTTGTGCACTGTGCCCACAGGATTTTTTTTTCAAATATATAGCATTTGATCAAATTATGAGATTTAAAAACTAAGAGTATGCCAAAGAAATGTAGCAGTTAGGAGATACATGCTCTGAGGACGGGATTAGAAGTATAAATGGCAACAGATACAGCAGTGAAAGAACACTTTAATTGACTCTTAATACCAGTTAGGAACACATTATTTCCTGTTTACCTGCATGTGTAGGTGTATAGTGTGTCTCTTCGGTGCACAACTGCATGTGCCTAAAATATTAAAATATATTGTTGAGTTTGAACTTATTCAGGACTGCTGTGAGACTGCATTTGCATGACTGCAAGCTGCTTTGTAAAGCAGAGCTTTTCAAACTGTGAATTGGGCATCCTCAGGAGGGACAGAGAGCTGTGAGGCAAAGATATGACTTGCATGAGGTGAAAGAGCCGGCTCCATGACGTTGGTCTAAAAAAAAAAAATTTAGTAGGCTAGTCCACCATAATTGACCAGTCACTAAAAACTGAACCCTAATGTGCCGGAGGGTTTATTATTCTGTTGTGTGTGAACTAAGCTTCTCTACTCAACAGAGACAATAACTTTTAGAGTAATAAACCCTCAGCAACCCAGTCTTCATCCAAAAGGTTGTGTCTCAATCACATTTTAACTCTGGCACAGTTGTTTGGAAAGAGTATAATTTACGCTTTCCAGGGATCATTATTTCTGATGCTTCTCACAAATAAACAAAGTGGGGCAGCTGTCCTAATTTAATTTGGAAAATTGTTGTAAACTATGAAGCAGTAACAAGGCATTAAAACACACACACACAAGGAATTGTCAACATTTTTAAAATGGTTTCTTACATACCAGCAGGCACATATCTATGTTGTCAGTTTTCACTCTTATTCAAGTAGTTTGAGATTCATGACGGACATTCAAGCTGTGGTTAATGACCTGCCAGAGTGGCCACTGGGATAACTAGATAATTACCAAAATTTTACCAGCATTGGCCTCATGGCTGCGATTATTTTTTTTAGTTAAGTAATTTTTTGGTTTATTTTTGAACATTCAAAAGCACTGAGTTAATATCTGCATCCGACTAATTGTGATTAGACATTTATACCAACAGTTTCATTCTCTTTGGTGTTACAGCACTAAAATAGCAATAAAACAGGTTTCTATTTGAGGCTGCACTTACAAAAGAGGAATATTAACAAAGACAGTGGAGTCATTTTTTCTTACCTCCAGAAAAGAAACTAGAACTTTAGATAAACTGTATTTTCCATTTCATCTTTGCAGCAAAACATCAGCCTGGAAGAACCTTCAGGTGTATGTATGTTTATGACCTCTCTCTCTCTCTCTCTCTCTCTCTCTCTCTCTCTCTCTATATATATATATATATATATATATATATATATATATATATATATATATATATATATGTATATACAGTACTCACGAACTCCTCTGCAGTAGCTTGTAATGAAATGTTTTGTTTTTTTTCTTTTCTTTGCCATCTTCTTTTGTCATTCTTTTCTCTCTCTTTTTAATTTTCTTAAACTGCGAAATTGCTGTTGTGTGGTGGGCAGCCAGTTTCGATTATCTACGCCAAATTTTCTGATAAAGAACTGTTTCTGGGCCTATTCAAGCACTCAGAGCCCTTCTAAATGGCTTTAGCTGCAGGGTCTCCTCTTTGGAAGCTACACACACATATATGCACTTCATTGCAGTCATTTCAACACCCACCATGGGAATAATCCAAATCCACTGTAATTTTATTTTTTAAGGTTTTGTCAGCACTTACAAATATCTCTGTTGTAGTCATTCTCACAATCAAACTGGCTCACAACATCTGTTTAAACTCTCCTGCAGGACAATTAGCGTGCACACACTCAGTGCCTGGTGTGATGAAATTATTCATGTGAATAAGAAAAGAAATGTTGGTGTTTTGTATGAAGGTGAAAACCCTTTTGGTACAAAGAGCAGTTTGTGTTCTGTAGTTGGATGAAGCTCTCATGTGGAGATGATTTGGGTAAATTGTAACACTGTAAATTTGTTTTTGTCCCATCTTTTTTCTGTGAGAAACCTTAGGATGGTTTGTACCTGCAATATAAAACTTGACATCACTCCTAAAACTTAACTAGGACTATTGAATTTTAATTTATTTTGTTGTGAATACTTAAATCACTAGAATTAAACTGGTAAACATAGGCAGCTCAAAGTAACAGTGATACTCTTACATTCAATGCTTATTGCGTTACTGTTACTGAATTGTACATATCAACTTCATTTATATTTATCTCAACATAGTCATTCTCTAATAAAACTGAGTGAGAAAAATTCATGTAAAACAGCTAGACAAATCTTATGTAGTAAATACATCACTTTCCAATAAATTTAAATGTACCAAATTAAATGTATGTTTTATTATGTATGCATGTATTTTTTTTTTTAAATTAATGAGTAAATATTTTTAAGAGTGTCCAGATGTGTGTCTTTTTGGCAGAGTCATTTTTGAAGGTTTATTATTTTATATCAGCAAATACTTGACAAATGCAAAGAAGATTGTTTCTTATTTTTTAAAAGAATTATCTTCAAAACTAGGTCCCTCTTTATTCAAAACCACTGCACAAATAGGTGGTTGTTATCCCTAATTTTGAACCCCTTTTCATGACCCGACCCAGCTTACAGGGTTCATGAAAAAAACAACAACAACAAAATGTACTTATTTCTGTTTGTTTGTACTTGTGTGAGAGAGTAGTTTGAATTGCCACTTTGCTTCCTCTCTTTGAGCTTTTATTTTGTTGAAAGTACTACAAAAGTAGCAATGGAGAAACACTCAAATGCAAAAATTAGATGCCAGTTGTTGGATCTTAATGTTCGTAACAATGCTGAGGTGGCAGCACGCACTCAGCAAACATAGACAAAAGTTGCTGTTGACATTTCTGCAGACAAAGAATCTTAAAAAACACTCAACTTTTCAAAAGCCATGATAAAATGTGAAATATGTCATTTTGTGGAGTAGATTGTAGTGTTTTTGTTCTCTTCTGATGTCAAATATACAAAGAACCAAAAAACAAAGAACTCGCAGTACAAAATGTTTATAATAATTCAGCATCTGCTTCATGTCACATGTGGAGGTTCACAACAATGTTCCACACTACTGGTGACTGTAGTTTCTTAAGTTTGGCAGCAGTTTTCTTGTTGAATTGGAACTATTTTCTGGGGAGATGCCCTTTCAGAAGTGAATCTAAAACATCAGGTTCAATCAGAACCAGAGAGTCGTCTTATCAGAGTCATCGGGTTGCAATGATGTTTAGAAATCCACAATAAAAGCTCAGACAGCAATTTTCCACATCGTAGCCTTATAATAGGTCTTTTTTATTAAGAGGTAGAATAGGTCTCTTTTGAGAGAGGCTGTACTCTTTCCTTTGATTGGAAAAACTCCAACTTTATTGCTTCAATTATTATGACCTTCTTCACCTGGGACTGTGACCTGAATGAAACTACCATTTAATGAGCGACTGAAGCAGACTGAAATAAAACTGAACCACAAAAAAAAAAAAAAAAATCCCCAAACTATTTTAATCATCTGGTTTGGTGTGTTTACAGTAAGTGAATTACACACAGAAGCATGTATTAATTCTGCACATAATAGAATAATGGAACAGATATCACTGATATAATTAGAATTTGTGTGGTTTGTGCTTTGTAGCATGACAATAGAAGTATGCAGCAGTTGCAGGATTACATTTTATCTGAAAACCCCTTAAACCTTTCCAAGTGGAGTGTATTGTAGAGAAGACTCAGTCAGATTAAGAACGATTAAGGCTCATCCACTCAACTCTGTTCACCGTGGTTTTTCTTTTTTTTTTCTTCTCAGAATGAAAGATGTCTGAGCTGCTCCTGATATCTTGGAAATGAACATATCTGTGCCAGTGACTCTGCATTTGTGGGTGTGAATTCATCACTTTGTATCTGTGACTGTACTAGTTTGTGTTTTTTCCTCTGAGAAGTTGAGCAATTGTTTCAGTCTGATTTTTGAGGAATGGAGTGTAGCTACTGTGTTGCTTGCCTGCTTCATTCCACTAATCCCAACAAAATATACATAGGTGCATTTAACTGGGCAAAGCCACAAATGATCGTGTGTTGAATAGTTACCATGAAACTGAGCATGCTGTGTGTAAGTGTGTGTGTCTGTCTGTGTGAATATTTGCATTGTTAGCACCCTGCTGGTTTGCCTACTACTGCGTTGATCTGAGTGTCTTTGCAGCTGTCCGTGGGGTCAGTGTGTCAGTTGTGGAATGTGACTGTAAATGGACCACTGTGTCTCCACTGCATGGTGCTGCTGCTGCCCACATGTGCAAACACACACAATAAGAGTCCAGCCAACATTCAGCTATTACTTTCAGACTCACAAAAAAACTTTTCAGATTGATTTTCAAAGAAGGACATGCATTGAGACATTAATTCAGTCGTCATGACAGACGAACAGCGATATGATCCATTTGGATTTTTGAAAATTGCAATGCAGTTTGAGTCGTGTTCACACTAACACAAATACTTTCTTCTGCTGCATTTGCGCTTGTTATCTACATAGAGCCTTTCCTGTGATTTAACAAAACGAAAAGAAAACCTGAGATTATTGTTGGCACTTTACAAAGTGAAACTCTAGTTTGTGTATGTGTGTTCATTATAAACTGAGGTTTTGCTGTGATTGTTTTATAGTAGCCTTCTTCACACAATCACTCTTGTGTTAAATCAGTAAAACAAAGGCACTGTTTTTACTTGTGGACATTTTTTTTTCCTGGCCCTGTCATCATAAAACATTGTTCATAAAGTAGAATGGCAAATCACTGAGAGCAGATGGAAAAACAAACAAACAAACAAAAAAAGAAAAACAAAGGCACTGTTATTTAATTATGTTTTTATACTTGAAGGTATTCCAACTCGACTTGGAAATTTAAGGGTTTCTCACCAACCTCATTCTCAAAATCCAGTATAGCACATAAAACATTGTGAAAATTGCATTAATGAACTTTATATTTATACTTTGTCAGTGTATATTTTAATACATCAGTCACTAGCATCATACTTTACAACTTCTATTAATGAACATAGCTACAGTGTTTAAATGCATACAATGCTGAGGAATACATTATCGGCTCGTATTACTAATACTAGTTAGCCTTGTCACTGAGCACAACAATTAGCAAATCCCACTGGCTTCTCAACTTGCAACTAGAGCGCTGTTAAGTTGGATGTGAGTTCAGAGGTCAGTTCTGGCATCTTACTGTATGTAAATGAAGCGCAGCACTTGAAGGATCGCCATGCTGTGCCTAGAATGTTTTACTCTTGTCATATTTTTTACAATTCATTAAAATTAACATTATTGCTACCCACTGGTCTGGCATTATTAGTTAAGCTTTTTTATTATTTGGATGTTTATTTCAAGTGATAGTTGTCAAGCAAACTAGTGTAATGAAGAACTAGATAACATTTGACTTGAAGTCTGCTCAGCCAAACACGGAATTTACTAAATGCAGAGCCACAGCCACAATCACTAGTTTATAAGTTTTGTCTTTCCTTAGAAAATGTTTGTTTTTAATTTCATAAAATTACTTCTGTAAATGTATTTAGTTTTTGCCAATCACTGTCACATCTACTACATAATAAACCCCGTAAACTCTGAGAATTTCTGGCAAAATAAAGTCTGCTTTTTACATTAGAAGTGTTTTATTCATAAGTAGATGTTTTCAATAAGCATGCGTTTACTGCCTATTTGATTCAAGGCACTGAAGAGTTGTTTTAAAGTTTTATTTTTATTGTGTCAACCTGTTAAATTAGTATCTCTCAGATACACAGACCAGCTCTTCCTCCTCCTTATTGCAGTCGTCTCTTAAGAAAGCATAAGAGCGGGGTGTGAGTCGACAACTGTCTGCAGTATTAGCACTTGTCAATATTGTGCCTTTTTGAAAAATGGATTCCAAATAGAAATCTCCTCATGTTCGAGTGTGTGTCTACCTTCTGCCTTTTTTTTCCTCGTCTCTCCCTCCAAAGTCCCCATCCTTTCTCTTTAGCTGACTTTTTCATCATCTGCTGTGCAGAAGTCTGAAGCTAAAAAGTTAACAAATTAAATCTGTGGAATACATGTTTGTCTTACTTACAGTTAGCTGCTATTTGTTTAACGATCAGTCATTTCACGCTACAGAAATTTTGCCTCAGCCCTGTCTTCTGTGTCCTTAACGTGCAAAATATCTCATCCCACTGATTCGGTCAAAAGAACTGCTTTGACCTAATCTGTCTGGTAGTGAAAAAACAAAACATGTTTACGAGTAAATCTGGAAGTCTTAATTGCTGCAGTATCTTTTTAAGGTTAAAGACTTGATTAGCTGTAAATTGACTGCTTTGAAAGGTCATCTGCAAACAGGATTAAAGTTCACATAAACGCAACCTTCAGTGCAAGGTGTAAAATAACTTGAACTTTAAGACAGAGCCATAAAACCTGGTAAAGCTGCAGCGACATGATTATGCAGGTGATTATATGTGGAAGTCCAAGCCTGCAGGCTGACTCGCTTTAATCAACACAATAACAAATGTAGGTCAAAGTTTCAAGTAGTTCAATCCACTTCATGTCTTCATTGGTTTTGCTCTGTCACCGCTTTGTCTGGAAAAACAGTTTAAAACCAAAACCACATCAATATCAATTGATCTTCTGTCATTGGCCTGCAATTTGTTAACTTTAATTACATATAAGTTGTATTCACAAAATTAATGCATTGGCTAATGTGTCTAGACATGTGTCTGCATGTGTTTCAGTTGTAAAGATTGGAAAGATGAAGGATGTGCACTTGCATATAAACTAACACACAGTGAAGCCAATAGCCAGTGAGCTACATGCTAAAGAAGTGTTGTGGATAAATTTGCCTAAGTGTTCGGCCAAGGACTGTGGATGTGTGTGCGATTGCACAAGCAGCAATAAATAAGCTCAGGATGCACCTGAACGCCACTGCAGCTTCATCTGATGTGTCAGGTGGGATTCAGTATCATCCTGACAACTGCAGACTCTTGTGGTTATACAGTCAGAGTGGTGAGCATATAGATTACACAGTTTTACTTAATTAGATGTTATACTGATGAGTTTTAGAGGATTTAGGTACTGCATATTGCTTGTTTTCATATAGTGTCACTATATTTAAACAGAGATTTTGCTCAAAAGACAAAAAAAAAAAAAAACAGGAACTTTCACAACCCTATTAGTGTAGAGAGCAAATTATTTCAAAACAAAGGGTTCAAATGATTAAAAAAAACAAAAACAAAACTACATTGATAATTCAAAGTTGTTTTAAAAAAAATAATCTGATACAAAACAGCAGCCAAAAAAAAAGGTCATTTTGAAACAGACATTTTTTTTCCTCTTTTATGTGGTCATTTTCTGGACATATATATAAATTGTGTGTGTGCAAAATATCAGTTTAAAAATAGTTGTTTTTTGCAGTACATTGTGAGGTTGTTTTAACTGTGATCGTCTGCATCACAAGAAAAAAAAGAAATTTGTTGCCACTTAAAATATTTTGTCCTATTTTCAACCTGTTTTGCTTTCGTTTGTGTCCACAGTCATTATTTTAACAAATCTTTTTCACAAAGAAGCCTTTTTTTTTCCTTTTGATCTCATTCAGATGTTACAGAAAGACCTTTTAATCACTACTTTTTTTCCCTGTTTCACTAACGTTGTCTTCTTTCCACTCATCTCTTTGTCCCAGTTTAGTCAAACACCTCCAGATAACATCAGAGATCAGCTTCACTGGTTACTAAATCTATACTGCCACTGAGTCCATCGTTCCCACTTATTTATAGCATTTATGAAAACATCAGAAAACTGAAGGAGTGGAGCAAAAATAGCCTTTGTCTTATCTTATCATTTAGTGAACAAAGTGATTATTTAATGTCTTTTCTTTTCTTTCCTTCTTGTGTTGATTTATTGTGCAGGAGTATGTGCGCATCTCATTTAATGTCAGTAAATTTCAATCCTTAGTGTACTGAGTTCAAATGTATTCAGTGAATTATTTTACAAAAGGTTTAGACACCATACTGTAAATCTGAGGTGTACGTTGATTATTTCTTTTTTCTTTTTTTTTTCCTTGTGTGAGCATTTTGGATGCTAACAGTAGCTGCATTGTCCTGATGAGACGGGCAGCAGCATCGTCATCAGGGCCACTGTAATCACGGCTGGGCAGGAGATGAAAGACACTATTGACAAGGAGCAAAGTGTCTGTGAGAAGAGAGTGAGCGAGAGAGAGAGAGGAATGCAATGAAAAGGAGGAATAAGGAGCAGCAGCAGAAATCGGAGACAAGAATAGCTTGCTGACCAAACTGTTGTGAAACAAACCTTTGCCTTGGGCTTTCCAATTATTTGCGAATGAACCAATGTACTAAAAAAAGTATGGGGGCAGTACTCTAACTTTAGTTTTTGTGCTGTTTGTTTAATGCAATTTTTTTTTTCTTGTTAACTGATAAATTTTTGTCTGGTTTTCCACTTTTCATCCATGAATGTTTCCTCTTATTTGTGTTGTCAGGGATGTTATCATCACTCCATTTAGGCAAATGAAATTTATTTTCTCGTTTTAAATACTGCAAGTACTGCAAGCGAACATTGATTAATTTTGTTTTGGAACATTTTGTTTTGACAAAAAAATTACAACTAAACTTGAAAATCACTAATCACTAAATTTTAAAATCCAGAAATTCTGGTCAAGATATATCATGGTTTGCAGAAGTTCTTAGCCAGAATGCATTTCTCAGCTGTTTATTTTATTTACTGTCCTCATCTCACACTGGTTGTAATAAAGTAAATATATGTTGATGGTTTAGAATTTAGAGCAGCCATATTGCCCCTCTAGACTTTACCTGTCTTCATTGCATTTGTAGGAACTGCCTTAGCTTTTTCTTCTTTCTCTGACCAGATAAGTGGATATTGAAAATAAATGAATAGATGGTTGTAATGGAAAATAGATGGATGGTCTATGTTCCTTCATCCCCAACTCCTTTTCTTAGTTTTCATAGAAATCTTTCTTACCATCTCCACTGCCTTTATATTGAACTGGTATGAAGCCAAATAGCTTTCACTTTTACTCTCTCTCACTGTTTCTCTTATTTTATCAGGTTGGACCAGGACCTCATCTCCCCTCTCTTTTCAAAAGCAGGTTATGTCCAATTCTCTGCTCTGTTGGTCCATATTGAGCGACAAAGCTCCTATCAAAAATTCTGCACAAACTAAATTTCCCAAACTGTGCAAATGATTCAATGTTCATGAAACACATTTTTTTGTGTGTGTGTTCTCTGTTTAACTTTATATGCACACCTAAATCATGCAGATGCACTACATTTGAACAAACCATACTACTTCTGGAGTTATGTTCTTTGTATAAATGAGACCAAAGTTTGTTTGGTCCTGATGCATAATGTGACTTTTGGATAAAACTAAACACAGTGACAAAAATCCAAAAACATTAGTAAATCTACAACAGCCTTTTATTAGCCTGACTAAAATGCAGGTTGAGCATTTCAACAGCAGAATTCCTCCAAAATGATGTGAGAGACAAGAGGTCATTCAGAAGATGTTACAGCTAGGTTTGTGGTGATAACAATGATTCTCGGAGTTTTCAAACTGTGGGAGGGTTCTTCGGTTTTTTAATCCCTTGTTTACATTTTGGTTTAGTTTATGTTAAATAATCACTGACATTGAGTCAAATGTTCTTGTTCATCTGAAGGTGTATTTATTTAATCTGTTTTTTTAATGAATTGTTCTTTCTTTTATGATCATGTCCTTAAAAGTAAAAGCTGGAAATTAAAATAGCAATCCACCATGACTGTGTGCATGTGTTCACTTTTTCAGCTGAATCCTTGAATACCTCCAGACAATCAATATACAGAGGACCAATGTTTAGCCCTGTCTTTTAAAAGATGCACTTCACTGAGTGGTGCAAGCCAAGAATCAAAAAGTCAATAAAACAAGGCCCTCATTTGTTACTTTTTTATCATTAGTTTCAGCATGCAGGTCCTTATGTCTTGGGTGCATATTTGGTGTTGTTTTTGTTACAAATGAATCCTTGTCACATCACTGGACATGCATAAGAAAAGTGCATACATTAACTGAAATCCGTTTTCTCTCTCTTTCTCAGGGCTGATGGCAGGTGAGACTGAGGACCAAGGGATGAGATTATAATATCTACAGCGGAGAAAGAAGAAAAAACCAAAGTGGAAGCTGATTACTTTGAAACTTAGTTTTTGTATCGTTGCATCCTGCAGTCGTATGAGGCACTGACTGAGCCCTTCACGGATTATACACTCAAAAATACTAACGACCACTTGCTCACGCATCCCCCCCTCCCCTCACCACCATGTCCTCTCACCTTAATCCGCCCCTTCTCCTCCCCTTCCTCTTCCTTCTCCTCCTCCTTTCCAAGACTTCCACATCTACCACTCCTCCCTCCTCCTCCTTCCTCTCCTTCTCTCCACCAGAAGGAGGCCTCACACATTTAGTGGTCAACAACAAAACTGGAGATGTCTACCTGGGTGCTGTCAACTGGATTTACAAGCTTTCCAGCGACCTCACCAAGTTGCGAAGCCACGTAACCGGTCCTGTCACAGACAACCCTCGGTGTTATCCTCCCCCTGGTGTCCAGTCCTGCCCCCATGAGCTGGTGCAGACCTCTAATACCAATAAACTCTTGCTACTCGATGCCGCCCACAACCGCTTAATTGCATGTGGGAGTACTTCCCAGGGAATATGTCAATTCCTGCGTCTGGATGATTTGTTTAAGCTTGGTGAGCCACACCACCGTAAAGAGCATTATCTATCCAGCGTGGCTGAGGCTGGCACCATGTCCGGTGTGGTAATCTCCCCAGATATTTTTGGTGGGGGTGGCAAACTTTTTGTTGGCACCCCCATTGATGGGAAATCAGAATACTTTCCCACATTGTCAAGTCGCAAACTAATGTCAAATGAGGAGAACGCTGACATGTTCAGCTTTGTGTATCAGGACGAGTTTGTCTCATCTCAGCTGAAAATTCCCTCAGACACCCTTTCCAAGTTTCCGACATTTGACATCTACTATATCTATGGCTTTAACAGTGAGCAGTTTGTCTATTACCTCACCTTACAACTAGACACCCAACTCACTTCACCAGATGCAAGCAGTGAACAGTTCTTTACCTCTAAAATTATCCGCCTTTGTGTTGATGATCCCAAGTTTTACTCTTATGTCGAGTTCCCCATTGGCTGCACCAAGGATGGAGTGGAGTATCGCTTGGTTCAGGATGCTTTTTTGGCCCATCCGGGAACCCGTTTGGCACGTTCTCTTGGTATTCGAGAGCATGAGGAGGTTCTATTCACTGTATTTGCCCAAGGTCAGAAGAACAGAGCTAAGCCGCCCAAGGAGTCAGCTTTGTGTTTGTTCACAATGAGGCAGATAAAGGAGAAGATTAAAGAGAGGATTCAGTCGTGCTACAAAGGAGAGGGAAAACTCTCCCTGCCCTGGCTGCTCAACAAGGAGCTCGGCTGCATCAACTCGGTGAGTGTTTGAGACAGTATTTCCCAGAAGTGTTTCTGTGATCAGAATTTAGATTGTGTGCTTGTCTGAACACATACAGATTGTTCTAGAAGTTTTTAGCTTGTGATTGCATGTGAGACTTTTGCGGTTAACAACGCAGCATGGGCTATTTCAAAGCACTGTTAAAGTTCAAGTGCAGATTCTTCTGTCTAAAACTATAAATGTTTATTCCGGTTAAGCTATGTGTTTGAGTCAAACGTGTAGCAGTTTGACAATGGTCATAGATCATACTTTTTTTTAACCCTTCATGTTTGAGACATTATATTTTACTAGTCATCTAATTTTTAAGGTGCAGGTAGCTGAAATGTTAGGAAATCTATTGATGACATCAACTGAAAAAAAAATACTAGAGACAGTTTTTATGTTGGCACAGTGGCAGAAAAAAATGTTTTATCGTGCATTTAAATACTGCAAAAAATATATTTTTATTTTAAGCTGATCCAAAGCAACACAAGTGTAGGTTCAACTGCACCTTTAGTGTAATGCTTAAATGCAAACACAATATAACGAACACACACTGCATTTACCCTGATCACCTTAAGACAGATGTGGTGTTTCTTCTAAAAAAATAAAATCACACCTATCTGCAGTAGAGTAGAATAAGTCACAAATGTACACTGTCTAATGGTCCGTGTGAAACCACATGATTTAACCTGAAAGAACTAAATAAAAAATGAACCAATGTATTCCTATGAAGCACCAAAGAAATAAAGAAATAAAATAAAATTTGACACGGTTGTTGCAAGCAGCCGGGCTAGTCATAAAATATTATTTGGTATAATGTTGTTTTTGGTAAAATTAATAAGATGTTCTTTTTTTATTTCAGTCCATAAACAGTTGACTTTTTGAGTTCCTGTCTGCCTTTTTTGTAATTTATAATTCCAACTATGAGCTGGCCTAAGGGGGTCTGAGAGACTTAAGTGTGTGTATATGTGTGTTTCACCTGCTCACGTCACCCCACATGTAACACACACTCACAGCTCTGTATCGTCATGAATAATTCACCTGGTCTCACCCTGTTATTCAGTCAGTGCTCCGCAACAACCTGCCATAAATCTCTGGGCGACTCTATACCTCTCTGCTTTCATTACCACTTTCTTCCTCTGCAGTTCAGTTTATTTTTTTCCTGTTTCTTTTAGTCTATTTCCATCATTTGCATAAAAAATTGTTTTATTTTTTCCACTCCATTCTGCAGGGCTTTTTAAAATGGATTATTTTTATCTATATTTATTGTTTTACACTGTGTGGGATCTGAAAACACAGTGTGGAAGACAGCATTATGATGAAAAGGAGCCGATGATTGGAAGGAAGGATGTGAACACAGGGCTGATTTGAAGATGACATGTGAAGCAGGAGGAATCAAGGATGGGAAGATGTCTAAATGTGTAAAGATGGAAAAAAAATGAGGAAATTAAAAATGAAAAGAGGACATAAAGGGATATGTAAAGATGAAATTACTAGAAAAAACAGAATTACTTTAAACATGTCGGCTTGCTTTGGTTGAAACATCACATAAATGTCGCTCAGACTACAGTAAGCTTTTTTTTAAGACCTTTGTAAAACTTTGGTCACCTCAAAGATGACGCCCTGTGGCTTCAGTGGAACTTTGACTTTACCTCTAAAATCTGCACAAAATCTTGAAATTAAAATATCAAAGAATGGATTATACAAATTAAAATATAAATTGTGCAAGATGATGTATTATAACAGCTTTTGTGAGCTTATCAATATTTTTTGTTAGAACTGTAAAACTTCTGGTTGGCCTTCGGTAACTTTTCATGTCAGAAAAAGCCAAATACTTTGTTTATGACTGTAATTTCTGTACAGCTTTAATTAGTTATTATCAGTTTTCTGACAACACTGGATTACAATTGAGGAAAGCATTCTTGCCAGTCATTAGCAGGGTAGCATTTCTATAGCAAGCGTGTCAGCATTTATTTTAAAGCACTGCTGTCTATGACCGGCTTGCAGAAAGGACTAAAATAAATGAAGCTGCAGACTTTCAGATTATCATTAGTTGGGGATGATGATACCTTCTTAGGGTTAGCCATGCCTTTCAATTATTTTGAATAAATAAATGAAATAATTACCTGTCAATTGAAGCCATAACTTAGGTGTAAGGTTATTGTCATACTTAGGTTTTGCCAGTCCTTGATGGAAAATACTTATTTTTTTTTCTCAGTAAAAAGATAAAATAAAATCTGTTTGTGCCTTGCTGAACATGGTGTTGATTTTCAAGTAACCTAATAACATTTAGCATGTGATAACATTTGGTTATGTAATTTGATTTTTAAAAGCTCCAAGACGTTTGAAGTAGTGCAAGCACAATTTGGCCTTGTACTTATGAGGCGTACTGTATATGCATGAGATTATGCTAATGAGCATACAGTCAAATGATTGTCCTTTATGGCCATCTGTCGCTCTGCCTGCAATCGATCAAGGTCGAGTCAGCAGAGCTTTCTGTGGGATGTCATCGTGATGAATTTATGATATCCTTGTACTGAACATGTTCAATGTTTTCTGACTACAGTGGTGACAGCTCGTTGCTTCTACACTTAGTGTCATATGGAAACTTGTACATTGATTAATTTTCAAACGGACGTTTCCAAAAGACATGGTCAGTCAATAAACATTCAGACATTCCTGTTTACCTGGTTAGTTTCAGCTCCATGCTGTATAAAATCTAGGGTAAAAATAAAACTTTTAAAAGCCCCTCTATGAAGCTTTACAGCATGGTGAAATTAGTTTATTTATCAATTTAAATCTTGATCCGTTCATATCTGATCATTTTACCAACAACACATTATTGCTATCCTGAATCATCATAAACTAGTTGTGTAAGCATTATAGCTGATAAAACAAGCAATTTAATGGTCCTAGTTAATAATCTCATCTATAACCAGCTTGCAGTAACTGTAATAGTTTTATTGGCATTTATGGTGCCTGTTGCACGTAATATTTCTAAAACTGCTGAGGTGTTATACATAAAATCAGGCATAAAAAATTCTCTTAGTAGGAATGATAGAGAGACACAGACAACACTTTGCATGAACTGGACTTATATTACACATTCTGAAGAACTGAATATGGCATAGAGCATTCAGATACTGGTCCTATAAATGCTTCATAAATGTTGGCATTCCTGTCACATCTCTGATTGATGCAGTCTAGCATCAGCCAGTCAGTTCTTTGTGTGATGAGTGTGGGTTTGTCTGTTTACCCTTCTCTATTTAGTGGTCTATAAGAAAAAAGAAAAAAAAGAAGGTAAAGGTAAATGAAGATAGATGTAAACAAGATTTTGGAGACAACAACAACTATGCTGTTAGTGCAATAAAAGCTTGACATTAAAAATTAATGTACCTAAATTCACAGATGGACATAAACCAATTCTAAACTATTATCTTTTAATATGCACAGAACAAATAAATAATAAAAAAATAGAATAAGTGGCTTTCTTTGAACAGATGCATTCCCTGGTGCCTTGCATGCCAAAGTTTTAATCAAAGATTTTGCAAGATCTTAGGAGTACACAAATTTGCACACAATTACATGATCATTTGCTTTTTATGGTGATGGGCAATTTAAAAACAAACAAACAAACAAACAAAAAACCCCAAAAAGAAACAAAACAAACAAACCCACCTAAAACACAAGTACCTCCAGTTATTTTCAAATCCTGATTGGCATTTTATTTGTCTGTAAACCTGGATTTTATGGATGAAATTGAAGTCCAGCAGATAATATTTAACACACCAAATTCAACAAAAATATTGAGTATTGAAAATCAATCTTGATTCAACTTGAACTTTGTGGTAAATTGTTCACAGTGCTGTCACAGCACTCTTCATGCTTGCTCAGTTCGCAGCTCTAAAAGCCAGTTTATGGCAGAGCAAAAATGAATTTCATATTTACAAGTACACAGATAAACTTTAAATTTATGATGACTTGCCTAATGTCACTGGCACTCATCCTCCCATTAAACCACTGATACTGTGGTTCAGGGCCGGGTTAAAGAAAAACATCTGAAAGTATTCTTAAGTGTCTGGTACTTTAATATTAAATTATTTCCCCCTTTTTAGTTTGTGGGGTTGCGTCTCTGTTCATTGAAGTTGGAAAGAGTGTAAACATTTCAGACTATATTTGTCCTTTAAATCCTTCTGTTTTTCGAGCATCCTCTGCACTACTGTACAAACTATCTACACTACACTGTTAAAGCGAATTGTGTGAGTGTTGTTTTGGTTTTGTTTCTGCGGCAAGCATCAAAAAGTCACCACTTTGAATAATTGAAAGGAGCCCTTTTTGCCAAATTTCCAAACCATGATGGGTGTGTCTCAAAGTGCAGGTTTCTTCCTGTGCAAATTTATGTCCACTCATTATCAGTAAGAGGCTGGTGTGAGTCTGCTGGGAATTAAACTGAGTAGTGGGTGACCTTCTCTGCTGTGGGCTGCTGTCCAGCTCCTCAGCTCAGTGTGCAGGCCAACCCAGCAAAGCTACAGCCTTAGCATGGCTAATGAGACTGATTCAGACAGAGAGGGAGATAGAGGATGGTATATTATTATGCTTAAATATGTGTGTTTTGGACTGACTTTATCTTTTGTCTTTTGTGTGTGTTTCTTTGTTCTCTAAGTACTCATTTGTTTGTGTTTTTGTGTGCTTATTATCCTTTAATTCAAAGAAGCAGGAAGAAGCAACTGTATAAAAGATAAAAATGATGAGTTTGTGTGTGCATGAGTCTGCACTGTCTGCAAAAACACTTGGTGGGTATCAGGGAAAATGGTTTCCAATAACAGAAAGTAAAAACATTCTTGTATTGTTTTTACCCCCTCTCTTGGTCTCTCTGGTTATTTCTTTTCCAGAGCCAAACGGTGTTTAATAATATATTGCTGTTGATCACAATTGTCCAGGAATGTAGTTTATTTCTGTTAAGTTTTGTATTGTCTTCCAAAGAACTTAGGGAAGTGGCAACTGATTATTTCCCTTTTATTTTTTCAGTATGTCTTTGGTCACATAACAGGTAGTATCTCAGTTGGCTGCAATTGTTGGAGCCTGTTAGAAAATCAAGAAGGGCTTTAGACACCTGTTAGGACTCTGACTATTTTGAGAAAAAAATTGTGCAACAAATTTTTCTGAACATGTTGAAAATTGAACCAACTAGTTCCCAGCAGTCGCAGCCCGGTAAAATACTACCTTACTAGTGGGTATCAAGAGCACATATTAACCAAATTTTATCGGGATTTTATCCTGCAAGGTGAGGCAATATTACAACTTTAATGTCTGCTCTTACATAGCACATTCTAAAATTTCTTTAATGTTAAAAGGAATCTGTCATCATGCATTGATTACTGCAGGACCCTTACATGCCATCCTCATAGGGTATGCCTCCTTGTAAGAAGATTTATGTTTAATTTGTGTATTTAAAGTATTTAAGCTCTTCTTGAGGTGCTGAACACAGTAAATTTACATTTGCATGAAATCCAGTTATTTGAAGAAAAAGCAGACATCTCCCTTGCTGATACTTTGAGTCTCACCAAAACAATTTAAATAGCTGAAAAACACAATGCTTTTTTCACATAGGATTTAATTACAAGCTTTTTCTTTCAAGTACAGACTTGAAGTTGTTTAAACCCGGTACAGAAAACAATTTCCTGAAGAGTGACAGTTGTGAAATTGAAGCAAACAGGTAAATTTACAAGGGAAATATAGAATATATAACATTCTGAAAGGCTTGTAATTTTTTTACTTTGGGAATGTTTGAGATACATCATTTGGTTAATACACCTTTAAATTGGAAGCTACAGCTCAGTCTATGCCTCAACAACATTATATGTGTCAAATTGAAGAGAAAATGTCAACCAGAAAATGCTGACCTTGTACCAATTTAAGAATGATGATCCATCAGTATTCCTGTCATCGATCTCTCTCTTTGTTGCAAATACTGTATTTGCAAATAAATACAGATAAATAATAATGCACAAGGTGCACACCCTGATAATAAGATAACTGCTAGATGAAAGTTGTGTACCGCACAAAACACAGACAGCCTGGAAGTTCTGTAATTATCTACAGAACAAATAGTAATGTGCTCTATTTTGTCATTGATGGGATTTTTTTTTCTAGATGAACAGGTGAAATATGACTAAACAGATGGTATTATCAAATATGAAAAGTAGACATTCCCCTTTTATTCTACTGTTTTGTAACTCAGACCAAATGTCTTATTTATATTTTTTTAGTGTTTACCTGCTACACAAAGTTGTCAAATATTTCCTAGATTATAGCTCAATAAAGAAACCTTTTTAGACTATATATTATTTTTCTTTTCCATCTTCTGACATACTTTGATGCATGACCCAGCAGAGTGCTGCCCTAATCCAGCCATTTTAATGATTTAAAATGCAGAAAGTTTCAATATGTTTTTCAGCTCTTTGCTGATTTTCCACAGGATGTTCACCCAGAAAGTATTTGTAATATTAGTAAGCTCTAAATGTAGAAATTTCCTCAATCCAGAACAATGAATGGTATTTCTGAACTTATTTTATGAACAGTGGATTTGATTGTTATTTGTAACGCATGACAAAATAGATTAATGGCTGCTTAAAGGGTCACGAGCGGGTCAGCTTGTGATGTTTTGGAGCTTGCAGATGTTTAGTCTTTATGCTGTGTGAGCTGGATCTGAAGTGACTCTTTTTTTCCTTCTTCAGAAATACACATCAAGACTGAAACATGTTTCCAAATTGATTGAGAACAGAAATTCTCACAGTGATACTACTGTTTGGAGGCTTGAGTCCCACATTTTAAATGAGTATTTCTAATTTACCAAGAAAGTCTTGAATCTGTATTTGAACAACAATTCACTGAATCTTATTCTTGTCTCTTTGTAAAATAATGATTTCAAACACAATTGAAATCAAGGCAGCCATTTCACATTTCTTTTCAGCTGTTTAACTTGGTCAAAAAGCCAACTAGTTTAAAAATAAATACTGTTCTGGTTGACCAGGACACAAATCTTTGCAGCACATCCACAAACTGCTGACCTGCAGCAGCTAATGAGGAGTGTAATTATTTATTGATGCACATTTATGCTGCGTTGTGTTTGTGAGGGTTTATGGCATCTATCTATGCATGTGTTTGTGCAAACACATGCATTCATTAATGCATATTTGTTTATTTAATTATTCATTTTTGTGTGTGTCTGACTGCGGGGTATGTTTTCTTTGTGTGTGTGTGCATGTGTGGGGCCACGCACACGTGGGTGTGCAACAGTCTGCCTCAGTTCTGTTTGGGTTTTTCTTCCCAGTAGAGCTCAGTGAGATGAGATAAAGCTTTTATAAAAATCTTCTGTCTGTAGTTTTTTGTGTTTGTGCATATGGAGATGCATGCAAGCACAAGACACTAAACGGCTAGTATCTGAAACATGAATAAGATGCAAAGCGTTGGCTCCACATCAATAACTTGGCTTATTGAAAATTTAGCAGCATATCTTGCTTCACAAGTATTAAAAAATAAAGACAAAAAAAGTCTTACAATAGGTTTCTCATCACCACCTTCTCCTAAATATTTGTCTTAAAGTGCATCAGAACATTTTATGTACATGTTTTAATGTTCTCTAAGAGTACATTGCTCATTCATAACTCTTTTAAACTGTCCAAACCAAGTTGGAGCTCTGTGTATTTTCAGCATACGTCGCTCTGAAGCAGCCTGTACAGTGTTCACTAAACAGCAACAATATGTTTGACAGTTTCTGTAAAGACTTATAAAATAGATTTTAGCTGTCAGAAGAGGCTTTAGTTCAGATTACAGGGTGTCCTGTATGCATGGCCCAGATGGGCAGACTGCCATAAAAGCATCATCTGGCTAATCTTACATAGACATTTCATTTTGACTCATATGTTAGCCTGCTACGTTTGCTGCATTTACCAATTGGAGGAAACATATTAGTGATGTTTCACCAACCAAAAGCAAATTAATTCCTTGCTGCGAAGACATCTGTGACCTAGTATTTATTTATTTATTTTGGCACCTTGAAAAGTTGAGTATAACACATTTGCAAGTTCTGCGTCCAATCCCATTTAATCTGCTCAACACAAAACTGCATATGATATTTGTAGTAGCTGATAAGACCTGCTGTAGCCCAGATTTGCCACTTCTTTGGACACCTTAAATATTTACCCAGCTTTATAAAGATTGATTTACAAGAGCAGGAGCACAACCATAAATACAGATAAATTACTGTGGGCACAAAATGCCTATTTTAACCAAAGTCAATAGCCCACATCTTGCTAGACAGCTTCTTGTTTTTTTCTTTTAATGGATTTTAACAGATGCATATTAAATATGCAATTAAACAAAATCTCTGATCTCTGATTTTATTCCTGCACACTATTGTGTTGGTCCTCCGATAAGGTAAAAATTAGATTTTTTTTCTTCTTCCTCTATTGATGGTGATGAAGTATACAGAAAAGCACCCTCCAACTTCATTTTTACTTCATGCATGCAACTTTTGGATCATGCCCCTAATTGTTTTACGTTAGGTTAACAAATCCTAAATAAAATAATGAAAATTTTTGAATAATTCACTAAACCTGCTTTTATCCCATCTTTTACTAAATTAAGCACAAGCATGAGACACCTTTTTGTGAGGCATGTCCTGTGAATTGCTCAAATGTTTGCTATGCAGAAAAAAGAAACAAATAAATCAAACAGCAGACTGGATCTTCCCATGTGGAATTGGCTCAGCTGATGGTTGTGAGGGTATCTGGGGTGAAGCAAGCTGCTGTCCCACTGTGGCACATTAACCTATATGGCCAACTGACACTAAAATGTTGGAGCCAAGCCCTCTCTTCCCACAGTTCTCAGTCTCTCTCTATGGGATTGCTCTACTTTGTGTGTTTTGTTTTGCTGCACACCTTCAGAATGATGAAATTATGACCCAGAAAAGTATTCCAGTGGGGCATCAGTCTTGACAATTGTTCCACCGTGCTTTTGAATTCACTATATTGTAGCACTTAAACCAGTAGGGTGCACACTCATGATTCAGCCTCTTCATTTAAACTCAGCAATTAAGCCAATTATCCCAAAATAGTATTTGAAGGTGATTTTAAGTATATTGACTGTGACAAACGTTTGAGCTGATGAAACTTCCTGGATCCCTGCTTTGAACAGAAGTGGAAGAAACAGCGATAATTGACTCTGTTAATGTCATTTGCCTTTCTAGTCTAGTTCACTACTCAAACTGCTTTACAGTGCATGCCATATATATATATATATATATATATATAATATATATATATAGCCATTCTAAACATTAAGCATATGTCTCTACTACACATAACTCAAACACCACTGAAGCTGGCTACAGCAATCTGCCGTTTAAGGAATGTAACGTTTTTTTTGGTCTGAATTTTAGTCTTTTAAAATTGAATATCTACCAGTTCTGATGAAACTGGTACATACTGTTTGCATTTTTTTCACAGCACACAATTACAAAAATCAATCTCCATATGATAGCTACCATTAGGAACAAATAGTCTGCATCTGTGAAGCTGGCTTTCACATGCTTTCCTGTATCTTCGTGTTTCCTTGCGTTATCCACTCTGATTCACAATATTTATAAAATGAGTATGAGGCACCATGCCTTTGATCAAATGAGGAGTGAGTTCATTGTCCAGTGAGGTTACGCGAGGCCATTGAGCAAATATCAGATTACCAAAAGGCTGATTTTAAAAGCATAACTGAACAGAAAAGCTACCTTGTGGCGGTGAACTGTTTTCTAAGACTAAGGACCTGCTGCTCAATATGTAATGTGTGAGGTTTACTTGGGCTCCAACAATTACAAAAAGTAAGTAATAAAAAAAATCGAATTGAACAAACAAAACCCCTCAGATTTTTCAGTTTATTAGCTTATGATTTAGCAGTTAGAGAAAGCCCTTTTCTCCCACAAACCTCAATTAAACTCATTCTT
The DNA here is from genome assembly GCF_001649575.2 of Kryptolebias marmoratus. NCBI lineage: Eukaryota > Metazoa > Chordata > Actinopteri > Cyprinodontiformes > Rivulidae > Kryptolebias > Kryptolebias marmoratus. Next base: position 25,821,151 of record NC_051437.1, read on the forward strand.
TAATGAAGTCTGAGCCAAAAGTTTCTGTTTGAACTTGCATGCAGCCAAGTCTTTATTTAAGTTTGTAGTGTTTTATGAAGATGTGCCATTTCTGCCATGTAGAATATTTGGATTGTATAAGGCTATTTAAAAAAAGAAAAAAAGGGTCATAGATTTATGTTGACACTGACCTACCACATCTATTGAGAGGAGCCCTATCATAAAAGAAAAGTAGGTTAGAATTGAGTCTTCACGTAATTGTTTTTGCAGACAATGCATTAAAAAATACTAACACACAATTTGATTAATAAAACATATGTTTATGAGTATGTTTTGAAATAGTAAACAAATTTACTTCCAGCAAATGTGTCCAGGAATGATCTACTTGACCTAAAAACAAACAAAAAAAAAAAAACCCACAAACTTCAGAATAATCAGTTGTAAAAACTTACTTTGTGGAATATTGCTGTAACAAAAAATGAACACAAGAATATTTATGTATGGATTTTTTTTGTTTGTTTAAAATTTCTGTAATTATTTGATTAGTACCAAATAGATGGAATCAATTTTACTTGCATACTTACACAAGTTATTTTTGCCCTTTAGTTTATGCTAATAAATTGAAACATCTAAAACAAAATAAAAAAGAAACCTTTATCAAAACATTTCTCTTTGGTAATTGACCTCAGTTCTTCACTAAATCCCTTTTTTATAACTTGTGTTGCCGATGCTATACTTGAGGGGGGGGGGGTTGGCACAAAACTAATTGTGACAAATTATGTAATTGGTGTCTTGTGCATTTTCAATTAGATTAGCTCCTGTTGCTCATTTGTGCATGATTTTGACAGCATGCTCATGTGTGGGTGGAAGCTGTCGACTATTATAATTCTGTTGCTTTTATGCAGATAGTTTAGTCCACTCTGCATGTATGACTTTCAGAGGCTCAAGTCCTTTCTCTTCACACACACTCACTCATACACATGCACATAAAGCACATTAACATCAACGATTGTGCGTATAGGTTTTGTGTGTTTGCGTAAATGAAGGTCAAGGCTTCAAATGTCGCAGTCTGTTGGGCAGATGTTCAAAACGCTGCTGTGCTCTTCATTATTACACAAATATGCAGTGCCTTGTTTTGATTTGTTCTCATTTGTATGTACAAAAACGAACATATCTAAAATCCCACACTCATTAACAGCCAATTAAAAAGAAGATATTGACTTGGTGGGGAAACCTAAAGGCCAACCATTACTGTCCTTCCCTTCTTCAGATCTTAATAAATACTTGAATGCAGGCCTGGGTGGTGTATATGTATGTGTGTTGTAGACTTTTCATTCCCATATTTGACAGTCTGATCTCAATTGCTGTCTTTATTTAAAAAGAGACTCACACTAAACTTATATAATTAAATGCATTTTTTCCACTCCGTAAGTGTTGTTGTTTATTGCATCAGCCAGCGTGTCAGAGTACAACTCTCACTTCAACATTATCATTCACACATGGGGAAGGCTCAAGCTATGTTTAGCATACACATGCATAGGCACACATATACACACTCACTCCTTCTCTTGGGATTGGGGTAATGTGTTTATAGCACTGTTGGATGAGAAATGCTTGAGGCGTTTGTCTCTCTGGAGAACATGTTGGTGACATCTCTTTCTTACTCCCTCTCTTCCTTTTGTTTACTTCATTTACTCTTTTTGACTCACTCAATTTTTCTCTCCATATGTGCCTTTTAAGTTTTCTCATACTTGTCTGAACATTAATCAGTTTGAAAGAAAAAAATCTGCTTACATACAATCTGTTGATTTTTATTTTCCAAACAGAAATGTTTTACATAAACTATGTAGAACAGTATATATTTAAGTGAAAGTAGAAAGAAACCCTAATTAACCAAATTAAAAAAATATATATATTTTGAAGAAAAGAATATGGATTATGTTGTTCAGTCGTTGCCAGATGTTCTAGTCCAGGAGCCCAATCCATAATTCTGTGACCACCATGACTTACAGACGTGTAATGTCATTTTTTTTGTCTGAGCACAACAAACCACATTTACACCAACAATTTCAATTTTGCATGAATCTGTTCAAATTGTATATTTTTCCAGTTGCATTCTAGTTTGTTTATATGATCTTTAGCACAGACAGTGATATTGTTCTTGGAAAACGTTTTGGACAGGCTCAAAAACATGTACAGTACATTAGTCAATGTGAAAAACATTATTTGTGGCTCCAGACCTGCCGTTCATTGTTTTTGATATTACCCAGTTCGACAACTTGCTCTTGCAGGGATATGCAGTTGTCTTTCACTACTAAGGAAGGTATCAACTGTGTTCCCTTCTTACTGTTTATATAGAGTCTTTCTGACTGTGGATTGATTAAGTGCATTCTCTTTGTGGATGGTTCTGCAACTTTTTCCACCTTTTTATCAGGCAGATATTCAGCAGCTACCTTTTCCAGCTCATCTAAACAGACTCTAAGGCAGGGGTGCTCACACTTTTTCAGCATGCGAGCTACTTATAAAACAACCAAGTCAAAATGATCTACCTACTAAATACAAAAATGCAAAACATATAACCATTTTCAAATGTATTAAAGATTCTTTGTAAGTACAATGCATGTTGATGTACCTTGCATAACTGAATAAGCCAATATTGCACAACACACATAATAAAAAAATATTTACATTTTTTGCAGTTACCCGAGTTTACTTTGATGATTTGCACTGAATTGAATCAGCTAGGGATGCATAGTCCGGACAGTAGCTGCTGACAGCCAGCCTCAAGCACATTTCCAAATGTTCATCAGTCATGGTGGAACGGTATTTTGACTTAATGATCTTCATGTAGGAAAAGGCTGACTCACATAAATAAGTGGAGCCGAATAATGCAGTCAAGGAGGTAGCACATTTCCTCATGTTGGGGTACTTTACCTCTGTGAGTAAGTTCCAGAACTGTCCATGAGCTCTCGACTTCAGCTCAATGTCAG
>NC_051437.1:25826090-25946717 GCF_001649575.2 Kryptolebias marmoratus
AAATAAATAAGTAAATAAATAAAAATTAATTAAATTTTTTAAAAAAGGAATGTTTTTAATGGTTCACAACCTCTCATTATAAACTCTTCTGAGGTTAAATACCAGCTGTGGTTAAAGGTTTTGAAAAGCTTATAAGAATGCTGGACAAAATTTATTGTTTTGAGATTGCTTCTTGGAGCAATTTAGTAATTTGAGCAATACAAATGCACTCCTACTCCCTTCCACACACACACACACACACACACACACCACCATCACTACTCCCACCATTGCCACCACTATCATCGACCTATGTAATGCAAATTATAACTTTGGGCTAAGTAAGACCTACAGGTAAGTAAGCTAATCTTTTTGTGGCTTGATAAGTTGATCAGTCCTGAGATATTATTATTAAAAAGGTTCCCAACAAATACTTATAAATAATGTGCACTGCATCTCGTCAATACTAAATTTAACAAATGTGTGTTATAAATGAAAATACTGACTTTTAAGCACAAATCAAACCAGGTATTGCACTCAGCAGACAGCAAAGAAAGGAAATATAAAGACAAAGTTGGAGGAAAAAGAAATGACAACCAGAAGGAAAATGTGCTGTGTTAGAGTGGTTGTTTGTATGTGTGTGTGGTTAGTGGGTGCACAACTAGCTGTGGTTGAGATGGTAATACATTCTTCCCAGTGCTACATAGTTTAAAACCACATTATGCTCACTCGTTCTCTTATGCCTTTATGGTTAATGGGTAGTTCTTTGGTCTGAATACAAATTCTCATTCACCCTCTCTTGCTCTCCCTGGCTTCAGGCTCATTAGTGGTTACAAGAGTGCTGTGACCCTAAAGCCCTCAACTATGTGTCTCCTCTCCATCTTTCTCTCCTCTTTCTTTTTTTTCCCTCCTCATTTTTTTCCCTTTCCCCACTTTTGAGCTGCCCCACTCTTCCTTTCATCACCCCATCATCATTCATCTAGCTAGAATTTGACATAAGTCTCTGTGTGTAGAAGCCTGCGAGTAGCCAGGGGCCAGCCCTGTGCTTGTATACAGCAGAGGTCTTTGGTAAGGACAACACAGGGGACCCCGTCCTTGTATACCTCCCTGGAAATAGAGCAAAGGTTTGTGTGTGTATGTGCGCCACATTTCTATATACACTGTCCTGAGCATGAGTTGTAGTAAGTAACAATATCAAAAGCATGGTTACAGGTCCAGTGGGTCGACAGAACAAGCTACAGAATCTGCAACAGCACTAAAAAAAGATTGACAGTAGGTCACCCTATGTTAGGCAATGATAAAACACCTATTGCATGTGATTTTGTTTTGATTCTGGATTTTCATGCAGGTGCAGTACACTGGTTGGCAGAAACCAAACAGGACCGTAGTAGACAGTATGAATTAACCTGGAGCAGGAGAAAATACTGAAAAGAAATGAAAATACAATGCAAACAGACAACATTGTTTTGCAAAGATGCAGAATAAAATAAAAATAAAATAACTTCATATATTTATTTTCAATTAAGTTCATTAAAGGCACAATCAGCAGGTGAATTGGCCAAATGTTTTCTGTCTGGTTACAGTCACAATTACATGATCAACTACTTGGGAATTTATACACAACAGACTGAAAGCACACAAGTCATTGGAAATTTTAATTTTTTTTTCATCTTGGGGCATCTACAGTAGATGCTTTATTTTGATTTGTCAAAGGATTCGCCCATTGGCATTGTGAAAACTATGGAGATTTCAAGTATCTGGCTTGTGAACTATATATATATATATATAGTTCTATAATATACTATAAGACAGATGAATTTGTCTTTATTGTTTTCTGCAGTTGTAAAGCTAGTTAAGTAAGACAATAAAGTTATTAGAAGATGGTTTTCAATGCTGGTAATGCTGTTTCTTTTAATTTTACTCAATACTCTCCTGTGCAGGTGAGGTGGGAGTTGGCTACAAGCTTAAGGTTGTGGGCACTGTTATTGTGTCAGGCTTACTTGTGAAGTTAACACTAAAAGTAAACAGAATTAGACAAAAAGAGAAAAGATTCCTGTAGTTAAATGCAGCCCAAACATGTGAGGACGATCTGAAGACTCCCGTAGTTTTTATGAGTAACTGATGTTTCTGAGCTCTCTGCTTAGTTTTAAGAAATTTGTAGAAATTAACAAGAGAGAAATTTGTAGAAATTAACAAGAGACTGTAATAAACCTTTGTGTACACCCATGTGCACAACAGCTTGTCAATATTTTGTTTGTTTGCATTTATTTGTTAAATTTTTAGTATGTTTAATGCTAAACTTCAACAGTGGCAACGTTTGTGGTCGTGATATCTTGCTGCTATGAGTGCATCATGGTCATTTACATCAAACAGTCTGTATAACCATTTAGTTGAATTCTAGTAAATTTCAACAAAACTATGTAAAATAGGAAGGCCGCCGATGCTTCTCAAAGTTCAATTAGAGGTAAAATCTCAAAAAGCAAGCCATAAATTGGTTTTACTTGAGTTAAGTAGGTTATAATTTAAAGATTATTTATTGAGGCAATAAAATGAAGACCTAATATGATGAACAGCTGTTTTTTTTTTGTTTGTTTGTCTTTGGGTTTTTTTATGATGACATATCTAGACTGTGACAATAGGAGGGCAAATAGGCAAACAGCTTATAAGAACACTTTTTTTTTATAGCATGAATACTGAATATCATGCATGTATTCCTAATGGCAGCTGAAAACTCCAGTCAAATACCTTGGTCATAACTTTAACAGTTCTGACCATATTTTTTTATTGCAAACTTCTGTTAGGAAAACATCATTAGGTTCCCAAGTCAATTACAGACTGGTGGCAGAAAATGCTTCAGCTCATCAATGAGTAGCTGTAGAAAGATAAAAGAGGCAGACTCTTGGAATTACATGTCTACAAGGCAAACAACAGCTAGCAGATGTCAGGCCTGTGTGAGGCCACATTTGTCTGCAGTGAAAACACGTTGACTGAACGCTCCACTGTGCCTCAATCTGAGCTGTTGACTCTATGGTAATGATGCAAGTCAAGCTAAACATAACAAACCATTAGCGTCCTCAGCATGCCTACAACGGTGCTGGAAAGATGGTGATCTCACTTTTGTGTGTGTGAGCTTGATATGCACTGGGAATGCAGATTAGTTTACAAATATGAGCTGCCTAACATAAATAAATTCTGGTTAAACTATGCTCTTATAAACTGCTATTTTAAACAGTTTTGTCTCTGGTATCATGTTACTTAATTTTTTTGGTTTGGTTTCCATCCCGCAGAATGCAGAACTGATTTTAGAGGAGGAATACAATACTTAATAGGAATTTTTTTGACCTGCAGGTCATTTTCTTTCTCAGTTTTGTTGGATGACCTATGAAAAGCATGCACTTATTTGTTTTAACCGTCATGTAAATGCTTGCAACCCTAGATCAACCCTGATATTGCTTTTAAAGAAAGGAGAAAAGGAAACGTATTCTGAAAAAGCTGTTGGCAAGTGAAAGCAGCAAAAAAAGTAACCCCTGGGACAGACATGATTTCCCACTGGCCAGTTCCTGTGAACTTCAAAAAAAAGAAAGCAAGATCTAAGAGAATTTTTTCAAGGCAAAGAGGGTAAAGGAGACAACAGTAGAAAAAAAGTAGGGTGAGTAGAAAGTGGCATGGATGGGGAAGAAAAATGGACAGAGGAAATGAGTGAAATGAATGAGTGAAAAGTTGGTTCCATTGTCCTTATCTGAGGAAACAAGAAAAACTGTGGCACAGACAAAAGGCCAGAGTTCACACTGTCACAGAGCCATGACCATTTCTGCCTGTTCCATCTTTTCCTCATGTCCGTCTCTTTGCCTTTGTCCCTCTCTTGACTTGAGTTCCTTTCTAACTTCCTTCTCTCCGGTTTGTCATATCCGTCTCCATCTTCCCTGCATCACCTCTCTTGCTCTTGTTTTTCGCTGTGTCCTCCTTTCCTCCTCTCAAATTACTCGCCAAACAGTTCTCAAATTGAGAACATGTTTATGTAAATCATACAAAAGCCAGAGTCATTGTGTGTGTGTGTGTCTCCCTCCCTCCCTCCCTCCCACTCTCCTTGTCTCACTCACTTTGTCACTTTGAGTCTTTGTTCACTGAAGTTAAACTTTGCTGTGTTTCTGGCTGCCTTTGAACGTCTGGTGGAAGGCAGACAATGTCCGCCACAGGCATTTTCTCAACCTTTTTTTTTTTTTCCCCCCAACCTCCCTCACTCTCACACAAACACACACGCTCCCTGACAGCTTTGCTGTTTTGAAGGGGTGTGGTGATTGATTAGTCTCTATGGAGACGATACGTCTTGTAATGAACAAGAGAAAGCTGGCATGTTAATTTGTTTAGTGTGGGAGGCTTAATCGGGCTTGTGAGTGTGCTTGTGTGTGTGCTCTATTGTTACTTCAGCATATGTTGCTGTTTGTATGTGTTTTTCTATAAAATTATGTATATAATTGAATATGCAAATCAATGTTACATTCCATACATTTAGTTGTCATTTCTATTTGTCTTTAAAAATCTTGCAGTGAGTTGTAGAAGTTTACAGTTTAAATATTTCAAAATAAGTGCACATATTTTACCAGTGTCAACAATTTTGCTAAGTCAAAACTTTAAAATTAAGAAGCACAACAGAAAGAGATTTAGCAGTTAAGTAATAAATAAATGGGAAGGCAAATCACCTGCCACCTTTTTAAACAGGATTTAAACAACAATCTCATGCAATCTGTTGGCCCTTGAACTGTGTTGTGAATGACTCTCAGCTACTACCACACCAAATGTTAGCTTGGTATCTGTAAACTTGACCAAGTTATAGCCGTTTTTGTGTTTAATAAGGTTGATTGGACGTGGCAGCCGTTTTGAACTGAGTTGCCTTCAAAAGTTAAACAGTTGTAGATGGACAGTACCTCCAGGGATTACTTTCTGAAAGTTTAATTAAAATTTGTCCAGCGGTAAATCAAATTTGCTAACAGACAAACAGGGTTGACACTAACAGGTAATGCCAAAGTTTTAAGCAAAGATGTTGTAGATGTACATCCAATGATTACTTTTTTGAGTTTCATTAAATTTTGTTCAGTAGTTTGAGATATTTTGCTAATAGAGAAATAAGTAAATTTACATTCACACCCATGCAATCACAAGCAATTACATGGTCACCGGCCATGATGAAAGGTGGGTGACAATAAAAAGATGTCCTGTAACTGCATCCAAATTTAACAACACTGAATGTGATTGTGTATTACTTTGGAATGATAAACTGCATTTTGTTTAAATTTGTACTTTCTGATTGAAAAGAGGATGGTGTATTACTGTGCATTCATACACACACACACACACACAAAGACAAAAATAAAACTATCTGTCTAGTTTATATTCAGATTTGTGTGCACTTTAAAGTGTGTGTTACTCTGAGAGTATGTCTCTGTGTGTGTGTGTGTGTGTGAGGTTATCGGGGTAATGCAGGTGCTGTTGATTATCTCTGTCATAGATGTCAGTGTCAGGGGAACCTCCTGATTTGTTCACAGCCATCACATGCTTTTAATGACATATCCATTACATGCTCCCACATGCACACAAACGTACACACACATACACATTCAGTATATGCGTACATCAAGTGTGACATATCGACATATCAGCATGGCAATGAGCATGTACAAGACACTTTGATTATGATATGCTAATCTGACCTATAATTTACTTCCTGTCATTCCTCTTCACCAGTGTCCTGTTTATGCATTCACCCCAACTCTCCATCTTCATTCCAGCTTTAGTTGATTTACACACTGTATTGGCTCTATTTTTGTTCAACAGTACTTTGGCAAAGCAGCACTTTATCACTATTTTAAACATTAGCATACTTCAGTTGATTAATTTATATCCTGCTGAGACATTTTCTTCTTTGATTCTGTACTGAAATCCACCAGGCCATTTTCACAATGTGAAGAGAATTGCACAAAGGAGAAAAAGCTTTTTTGTACTGTGCATTTATGGGGATTTATTAAAAACAAACAAAATAAATAAATCAATAACTGTTTTAATTACTGCAAAACTGCTTGAAAACTACAACTCTTTTGTTTTTCGAATGGGGTTTATTGAAATGGCAAAATTCACTTCTTTTTTGTTTAATGTTCTCCAGTGTTTTTTTCTTTTTAAAACCAGCTTAAACAAAACAAAACATAGCTTCAGCATAGACATTTATGTTTTTACCATTCATCAGAGTTTTTGATGTAAACTCATATGGGAGATTGTCAATTTTGTTGCAATCTTTCCAAACTGGCAAATGTCGTAGTTACTTGTGAATAAATTCTACACTCTTCACCTACAGAAGGATTTTCAAAAAGGTCAACATCATTTTGTCTTTAATTATTCCTTGGAAGGGAAAACAAGGTGATTTTAATTAACAAAAAAGAAAAAAAATATATAATTTTGATCCAATGATTTGACACCATCACAAAATCACACGGACATGGCTTTACAAAAAGAGCATGAATTGTCTGCTTTGTGTTGGGAAATTAGAAAGCAATCTTATCTTTAAAAATGAAAAATGGCTTCAAAATGAAAAGATTTGAAAAGAGTAAAAGGTTGAGTTAAACCCTTTCTCGTCTCTCCACACTTCAGCCGTTGCAGATCGACGATGACTTCTGCGGCCAGGACTTCAACCAGCCACTAGGAGGCACGAAGGCCATCGAGGGCATCCCGCTGTATGTGGACAAGGATGATGGCATGACCTCTGTGGCAGCTTATGACTACAGAGGAAACACTGTGGTGTTCACTGGCACTCACAGCGGACGCATGAAAAAGGTAGGCAGACTCAATCTTTCTTGCTTCTGGGAGGTTAAAACCTTTGAAGCTCAGTTTTACTTAAAGTAGTACATATTTTACATTTACTTCACAAGGAAAATTTCTGTTCGATTTGTCATCTGGAAAAAAACACAGGTTTGCACATTGCACAAAATTTCCACTGACAGAATTGTAATTTCAGCTTAGAGGACACCAATAAAAAGTGCATTAAACAGCAAGTACTGTAGATGCTTGTGCAATACTACAATACATGTGTAGTTCAATAAAGAAAATTGCTTTTATGTCAGCCAATATTTGATGCTTTTTGAAGGTCAGTCCTGATAAACATGTCATAACCTATTGCAGGTGGCAGCTTAAATGTACCTTTTAACGGCAATTTCAGTTTTTATCTTTAAAATTTTTTCATTGCTTTGTTGTCAGTGGATGCTTTTGAAACACACACACACACACACACACACACACACACACATAGCTGCAAAACTATGTAAGGCAGCAGCTTTTAAGATGCACCTTTTCTCCCACAGAGTAAGATTGTATATTTTGTGTTTTCTTTGTTTTGTTTTTTTTTTGAGTGATTTGTGGAGTGGAAATCACGCTGCTAGACAAACTGAGGCTGTGTGGGTTTTTATCTTGCTGAGTGCTGTGGTCACAGGATTTTCAAAAGCCAGTAAGTGTTTTTTAGTGGCTTTAAGGTGGGTGCAGATGATTTTTTTATGCATCTCCTGAGTACCACAGGTGAGGAAAAACCCATGTTTTTATGTGTGTTTGTTTGTGTGCTCAAATGGGTGCCTCAAAATGTCTCCTCAATCACAGGCAGGCTGTATTTTTTTCTCTCATGTTCAGCATACACACAGCATGTCGTCCTTTTGCGTGTGCGCCCGTGCCTTTATAATATGTGTGGGCTCCTCAAGTACTCATGTTGAGTAGACTGCGCAGTGTGTGTGCCAATCAGCTGCTGCTTCATTTGAGATCTGACTGAGCCATTGCTGTATTTTTTTTTTCCTCTGCAGGACGCCATTGAATTTCTAACGGAGTAAAACTGTCAGCTGAGGATAAAATAAATTAATTAAATGCATACATAAAACAAAGTAAAAAAGTAGTCATATTTTAATATTTTTGACAGCTATATTTTAAAAGTTTCAAAGCAAATTCCCAAGAGCTGCTTTTTTGCCTGCCACATCTAAGTTAAGTATCATAGAGTTAATTTGCTGATTTGAATTTTATGAAACTCAAAAAAATCAGCGGATGCTGTTCTAGATGTAAGTTTCGGCAGTTTAGGTTCATCTTGCAGCCAGTGAATGACCTTCTGCAACACAATAATGTTGTTGTCAACTGCTTTCATATTGGCTAAAATAAGACACAATATGCAACACACATGCCTTCTTACACGGTTTCCTGTCATTTGAGTTTTGCTAAGTCGACTGAAACCTAGCCCGCTAGTCCTTGCAACTGACCCCTGGACTATGTCTGTGGCTGCGTGTGCAGACAGATGATTTGTGTGTCTGTTGAGAGAGTGGGGGTCAGCAGATCCTGGATGATATCCCGCTGATTGGAATCCCATTTCCCCTCAGCCGGCATATCTTCCTGTGCTCAGGGATGGAAGGAGGAAGGTGAACACGGAGGTGGAGGTTGCTAGTGTCCTCACACAAATCAATGCAGATGCTGCAGTGAAATGTAGTCGTATGTATGAGCCGAGGAATGGCAAGACAGGATGACAATTACTACAAATCGTCAGTGATTCACGCTGCAGCCAGTTTAAGATTTTATCATTTTTATTTATTTATTTTTAATGTCTTAATTTCTGCTAAGTTTTTCCTTTGACACAGAAGGTGATCGGTTTAGTTTTAAATGAAGTTCTTTGAAGTGGGTTGGACACATATTAAATTTCTGAACTCGATTCAGGCAAAACAAAGTTTGGAGGGACTATAAAGGAAGGAAGCTGAGATTAGACAAATGAAGGAAAAGAGCACATGGTTACAGGCTGTGCAGTTTTATTGCTACTCATTAGAAGTTAAACTGTGCTCCTGGCCTAATGAAATGTAAAGCTGCAGTGTATTGATGTTTGCACACACACACACTCAGCCCCACACACACCCATACTCACACACACATGTTCTGATACTTATTAGGATTCCTACAATGTGATGAACTGTGTGTTTGCTTGCGTGGAGGCGTCTCGCCTGCTAGACTCTGTATTGATTGATCTATGAATATATAATCACCAATGTAGATCCTAAATCCAACTAGTCCATTGAAAAAGTATTTGTTTCTTAATGTCTGTGTGTGTGCATGTGTGAGAAGAAGGCGGTTACCTGTGCTGTGGATACGTAAATAAATTTGCAGCCCTTTTACATCACCATGACTTATCCTAGTGTCATGACTGACTATAGGATTCTTTTTTATGTTGACATCTGTACAATGTAGGCTAAGTAATGGGACTTGATGTGACTTGTCAATAATATACATTTTCAAACTTATATAGTTGCTCTGGTAATTAGATTAGAGAGGGATTCATTGACAGAAATGTGCATTAGGCTATAAGAATTTATGATTATGTTTAACGGGATTATGGTCATGTTATGCATATTGAGTATGCATGATATGTTTACTGTCTGAAGAACAACATTCATTTCAGTGAAAGAATGGCTAAACTTTTGTTACATCTAACAGTGACAACAACTTCTGAAGTAGATTCTAAAATGTAAAAACTAGGGTCACTGCATTAGAAAATGAACAAGCTTTCTCTTTTTCAGCATTTGTTTGTCAGTATCCAGCACACTCTGTTATGTGCTCAGCACTTCAACACCAAATTATTAAATATATTACATTTTATTTAAAACCTTATAGTACTATAAGTAAATTTGTCAACCAGTAGACATGGGGTGCTGAACTATAAGCTTCTAAAAATTCACAATATACTTTTTTTTTTCCTTTTGTTTCCACCGATTGCTAGAAATGTCCCCAAACTCCTCCTCAGATTTCTGTAAAACCTGGAAATCCTCTCGTTCCCTTCATTTCATCTCCTCTTTTGTCTACCTGGGAGAACACTGTGCTCCTGCCACATCAGGTGAGATGAAAAGAAACTCTCTACAGCCTGAAGCATTTCCAGATTTAGGAAACAAAAAGAGATAAGCAAAGCAGATGGTAAGAGAAAGAGGAAAAGAGGGAGATTGACACTCAGTGGTGTATAGGTGTGTGAAGGGGTCTGTGTGTGGTAGGCGAATGGGGGTATGGTTTCATGTCATTTCATCATTCTCCTTCTAGCAGCAAATCCAATTACTTTTCCTTTTCCTTTCAATCTTGGAAGATAGCCTGAGTGACAGGACTGATTGGTGTACAGCACTACCGAGGTAACTGTGCCAACTGGTTGATTGACATAACACTGGTACTTCACTGCCTTCAGACAGAAAGGCAAGTAGGGCTGGTTAGACTTCAGACCATCTCAGAGCTGCTGAGTGGGGCCCAGAAGTTCCCTTGCCCTGCTCCTTCAATTACAGAGGCCTCCTGCTTAAAGATGATCTAATTCACTCTTTGGCAAAATGCTCAAGATGTTCTTTTTTGTTTTGATATGATGAGCCTCGTGTACAGCAGTGTGTGCTATTCCATCTTCTCATTTTTTTTTCTCTGCTAACAACTTCTCAGCTCCCTATTAATATTTGAATTAGTAAGTGATTATACTACCTTTCATCTCTCCACTACAATCATCAGAAGCATCTGTACTTCTGTAGATTGTATTTTCTTTTTCTTTAGTGAAAATATTTATTCATTTTTAAACTTAAGGTATTTTAGGGTATTTTACCTCAGTAAAAATTCTGTTTATGGCCTTTTAAGTTAGATTTTTTTCCAACCTCACAATTGTTTTTAAATGCTTAACACTTTTTTTGAAGATTCAGACTATATATTTTAGGTAGATCACCTTCAAAACAGAAATTTGACTCTGTCTACTGCAAAACATTTCCATCAAAGTTATTTATTCTTTGCAACATTCTTATAGCCTTCTGCCAGACTAATTACTGGTGGGTCAGCAATATTTTGCGCAAATAACAATAATTAGCAAAAAGTTTAGATCTTATTGTGAAACGTCACTTGTCTGAGCAGTATTCCAAGCAGGATTTCATTATCCGCACTTCACATCCCAGTTTCTTTATCCTCAGTGAAGGAGAGTTCCTTGTGTTTTTTCCTGAGAGTTCGAGATGTCCATGGATCTATTGGCTCTGCAAGTGAAGCAGTAAAACATCGCTGTCAGAATGATTAAGCCTAATCAGGAAACATGGGATGGGAGGTAATTTAGCATGTGAATGCTAATTAGCACTAGCATTTAGAGTGGCAGACGATGATTGAAGCTGTGCATCGACTGCTCATGCTGGTTAGATGGCAAAAACACCAATCTGGGAGAGATGATTGATAATCTTTGCATCGAGCTGCTGTCTGTTTCTCCGTTTATGTGTAAATGAGTGTGAATTATTGTTTCACCTTCCTTCCAATACTCATAATGTGCAGATGAGCTCAACACCTGAACACGCTAATTCCATCTTTATCCCATTAGCTAGAACTTAGTGAAATAATGTCCAATTTGTTTTTCATAACACACAACAGCATGCAGATGACTCCAGTTTATGTTTGCACATTTACAAAGTGCTTCCTCAAAAGAGAAAATATTAGGATTTCTAAAAAATGTAGCTTGTTCTTATTTTGATGTGCATAGAAGGAATGGCTGTTTTAGTGTTTTTATCTCCTATAAATGCATGTGTGTAAAGTTCCTGTAAAAGCCCGATGAGTGAATAGTGAATAAATCTTACTGCTTCGAGTGGTGCTACTGTTTGAGTGAACTATTATCCTATTTTATCTCTAGTACTTCTCATCTCTGTCTTTGGATCTTAGTTTTGCTGTCTACAACAACCCTCTCTTTTCCTCCAATTCCTCTCACTTATATGTCACCTTCAGCTCCATGTCTTTTGACTAATATAGGCTAGATGCCTGCAAATCTGCTTCCCAAAGGACTTTTCTCGCCTCATTTGAGTACGTGTGTAGCAAACTGTCCTTCTCTCCTCTGCTTATTTTCTAAATCCTATCTACCCATTCGGCCATCACTTCACATCAGCCTGCTAAAAAAAGTGTCGTCTGTTGAGAAAGTGCTGTGTGTTCAGTATTTTATAAATGAGATTCGGAAAAGGACATAGTTTGTGAACTTGTACCAAGTCACATAAAGCACATAAAATAGCGAGTAATGGACATAAATTGAATATGATTATTTGGCGTATCTGTCATATAAAACTGGATGCTGATACAAATGATAAAAGAAGAATTGGAGATTGAGGTAGGTTTATTCAGATATTTACTGGAGGCTGTAATCTTTAGCATCAATGATTATCCACTGTATTTATCTGTCTGTCTGTATTGTTTTTATATATTTATGTATATATAAATATAAACCTTCTAGTCTAATACCCCTCCAAGTGTCTCCAAACTTGTTGGGGTACTGGTAACATTGAAGGCTATTTAATCACTTATTTTCCTCTTGATTCAATGAGGTTTATAATGGATGACAAACATTTTAACTGCTGGTTTTGACTGAAAACCAGTATATTGCAAAGTATGTCTTTGTATGACTCGTAACTGACACACTTCATCAGAAATGCTTCAGTATTTTATAGATACTCAAAACAGGATATTAATGGCATTTTCTTCACGAGTTGTTGTCACTGTTCAGTCAGAACGTGATTGTAACCAGAAGAGCAAAAAACATATTTTTTAATTTTATTTTTAGAATATGTATAATAAGACACTACGCATTTACTTATATTAAATTGATCCGATTTTTTTTTAAGTGCAGTACATATTTAGCACATTTGACATAACGACTGACTGCCAAAATAATTCAGTGCACACAAAGGCCATACAAGTTAGACATTATATAAGCTGAATATTCAAGTATCTTCCACATGTTAAATTGCCTTATTTATACTCATTTGCGTTTAAATTCTACAGTCGTTTGTCTTGAAGGAGACAGATGTGAAGTAGATACAGCAGAAAATAAAACAGTCAAAAGTCTTTAAAGTCAGCACAACAGATCATCAGGCTGGAGTGGCACAGAGGACGGATGCTTTATCACTTATTAGAGGCAGCCATGGCTAATGTGCCATTGTGGTTGTGGGTTCAATTCCCTTGAGAGCTATCACTTCATGTATATTACCCCCTGTGTCCTTGAGCAGGGCATTATCCCAGCAGTCCCTCTGGACGAATATGGCTGAGTATTAATGGGTGGACGATGTGCCTTGAAACTTAGATGGATATATTAGTGAGCTAATGAATCTTTGATGAGTGGGAAGGCTTTGCATGCATCAATAGATGAGAGGAAAGATCACATCTAAACCCATCAACTGAAAGATGGCTTTAATTCAAATTAAACCCTTGAAGAGTCCAACACTGGTTTTGTCATTATAGAAATCAACAGGCAAAAAGATGGCAGTGTTTTGGGCAGTTTCATGTAAAATTGTTAGTTTATGGCACTTAAACATGTCATTTATCTGGTACTGAGATTAGCAGAGTTTCTGAATTTCTTTTAAAACAAGCCTACTTTAAATGTAACCACATTACCACCTTGTGAGTTAACAATTTTTCTTCATGTTTTTCTGAATACATCCTTACAAGCTGCCCAAGTTTTTGGGGCCATGCTTTTGGTCCTTTTATTTTTCCTTGAACAAGCAAATACATGTAGTACAGAAACAGTACAGGATTTTTGATTTAAAGATCATAAAAGCCTTTATTGCTTGTATTGATTGGGTATGAGTGTTAGTATTTTGGATTTTAGATCTCTTTTTAATTTCCAATGAGATCATCTGCCCCTGACTCTTTTCCAGGAAGAGCTTCCCTCATCATGATGTCACCCATGTACGGTTGCAGTATGAATGCATCACATTGTGAATATGAGAGAGAGAAAAATCCCGTGTTTAACCCTGTGATCCAAGTAATCCAGGCCCCTAATTCATGCAGACATCACTAGTCTAAGCATTGAGTTGCAATGTCCCAACATCAGGGCATTTAAGGCCACAAGTCCAGACAAACAACACACACACATACACACACGGAGGTTCAGCAACAGCCAGCAATGCAGTCAGACAGCTGTTGTGTTGATGACCAGTGTCAGGTGCCAGTGGCCTGATTCAAGCTGGCTAACCTCTTCACATCACATGTGTATGGACAGATACAGAGGGGGGGGCACTGGGTGGACATGTGTCTCTGTCCCTGGCGTGCATCTGGAGAACAACTGGCATGTTGTGGCTGGTTGTGTGTGTGCTTGATTGTGTGTTTGATTTGTGTCTAGGCAGGTTTACGACACTAGGCTTTTTTTGCCCAGCGTAATACCATCAACGGAAGGAAAGAGCTTACCAAGTGTGTGAAGACTTGTTTTAAACTTTACCATCAAGCAAAAATGCTGCTCTGATTGATGTGAATTTTGACTATTAAAAGCATAAAGTAAATATTGTGTATGTGTGTAATATATGCATGAGTCTGACTCTGTAATGCTAATCAGGTTCACATCTGAGGAAGATGCAGCCTGTGTGGGTGCATGTATGTATGCGGTTACACATGTGCATCTAATTAAAGGGCTCATGCAGGAAAGGATACAGTCTACGTGAGAGTGTGTAACGCAGGGAATTTTCTATTTGCCTGTGTGCAGATGTGCAAATGAGTTTGCTGGTTTCTGAGGGTTAGGAATCCTTAGATTATAGGGAATCTCACACTCCCTGCAGTACGTGGGTATGCAAGATCACATTCATTAGTGTGTTCTGTGTTTGGTGTAGGAAGTATTGTGCGTTTACATACTACAGCAGCTGTGCTTTCTTCATGTGGAGCCGGAGCAGCCCACCTGATGCCAGGGCAGCTGCCGCACAAACAGCCCTCCGCTCACAAACACACTCACATCTACAAACACGGTGCCAGGAGAGATTTGTGTGTGTGTGTATTTGCTGCAAAGAGGAAGAGAAAAGGGGCAGCTGCAGGATAAAGCCTTCATCAACTGTTCCTCTAGACTGCCCCATCTGTCCATCCATTAATACGCACTCTCACTCCCATACACTAATACGTACACACGGTCCGTCTGTTGTCTTATCAGTCACACATGGTGTACTTCACACTCAATGGGGTCTGTCACGACAATGATGTGTATTCTCTGATGTCTTGTGCTAGGAAAATCTGTGTCAACTGTGTCTGACACCATGAAACACCATTTGTGGCATTTTCTTCAAAGATGGAAGCAATGATATAATGTGCCTTGTTGTTCCATTCACTTATAAGATGAATATTAAAGTAGGAATAGATAGAGAACAAAGGGCAAAAAAAATATCTAAATAAAGGGTCCATAGGAATTTGGTAGAGAAGGGAATGCATTTTCGCCAAAAGATAAAACTTCATTTGGTCACTTGGTGATGGTGAAGTGTACAACATGAGTCTAATCTGTTCCCTTTTTGGGAAGTTGTTGATCTTCTGAAATGAGTTAAAATTTTTCTTTAAATTTTCATATTCAACAGTCCAGTAAAAGTATGCATATTACTGAAAATATGAACTTTTATCTCTAAATCAAAGTATAACTTTTGGTTTCATGCACAACTGGTATTGTTTTAATTAAGTTCCACCGGTTTTAGCTTAATCATTGGTAGGTTTTTTTTGCCTTGTCATTGTAATATCCATGTTGTTTTATTCCAACTCAAAACCAGCTTGTCATTGAGGCACAAGGATGTCAGGTTATGGCTCAGCACCCATATGTTAATGAAGCAGAGAGAGATGAATACAGTTCCTGAATTCTGCTTGGGGTTAAGGAGACATAATGAAATAGAACATAAGAAGGTTGACAGTGAGAGACAGAGTATGTATCAGAGACTGAGAGCATTGTCCTTGATGAGGTTTATGATATTGATTGCCTGCTCTCAAGAAGCTTCCTGATTTTTGATTTGGACACTTGTGAATATTGTGATTGCAGCGAGAACATCTAATGTCTCGAGTGGCCACTGCAATCAAGGACAATGACCCTTAACTCCATGCATACTCCCTCTTGCCCACACACTTTTTTTCTGTTTTTTCTCACACTTCTCATTTGTATACCCTGTCAGACTCATTTTTTTCAGTAATTGTAAAAGTTATCAAGGACAACACTATATAGACATTTTTAGAAGCTTCTTGTGGAACTGTTGTTTTGAAATGCATATTTTTGTATTGTATTTACTACAACACAAAATCTATTAAAACGCAGCAAGTATAACCTCTGGGGTGGAAAATTAACAAGGTAATAATGCAAATGTACATTTCATTAAACATAACTTGAACACATTAAATTATACATATTTATTATTTTCTCCTTCTAGTTGACCATAATAATTGTTGGAGTACTGAACTTTATTCAACATATTAGTGTTTTTTCTTTTTTCCCTTTGTTTTTTTTTTTCTATTTGAAGCCAGAACAGGATCAGTTTCCCTGTTGGCTGATTCAGTACGTTTTCAGTCACGCCCCTCCATGTAAATAAATGATTTCCTTTGATTTAAAAAAAAATATATATATATATATATATATATATATATATATATATATATATATATATGCTGATTCTTGTTGATTCACACAGTCCTCACCTTTTATGCTGCATGCTCAATTATTTCTGATATGTTTGGTTGCAATTATTTGCGATGTCATGTAAAATCGTGACTGTCAGAACTTAACATTACTATATCTTTTTTTTCCTAGTGAGATTTATATTCACAAAGATAGTATCTCACCCTAAACACAGTCATTCTTGACTTTTTTCTTGTTTTTTTTTTTCTAATGGGTGAAAAAACTGTCAAGCCTAATTAATTAGTGGTGAAGTAGTAGGCACTACCTTCTCAAAGCCAGATATCTGTACATCAAACCAGCTGATGTGTTGTGGCGTTTCTGTGTGGAGTTTGTTTGTCCCCAGTGCTTGAACACATTTTTCATAACTTTATCTCATGGTGTCACATTGCCATCTTTGTGGTGTTCTTTTTTCCTAACTGAACATTTATTGCACTCGCTGCTTTAAGTTTTTCCCACTTATTTTTCCTTTTTGTCACTTTCACATATTGTAACCTGGCCAAGCACATTTTCAAATTACAGATTTTAGTCTTTTAATTATAGTTTTTTTAACTGTTACATTGTGGAAGTAGATCTGGTTTTCTGTGGTAGCAAATATTCTGTACATATGTCTGTTTGTCCATCTTGATACATATGGATGATGGACAAACAGCTGAGCAGACACTGATAGACAATTAAAGAACTAATATATACAGGTTAATTGTGGCAGAATAGGGAAAGACAAAGTCTGGGTGTTTTTCAGCCATCTGGTGTGCATGTGTGTGTGTGTGTGCTTGCCTCTATTGTATCTGTATAGAGCAGAGAGAATGACTTAGATTACCAAGACTGATATCAAAGTCACACTCTAGGACACGCTCCAACTGCCATCCCTGAGCGCGCGCACACACACTCACACACAAACACATGTGCACGCACACAAGCACACACACTCTAACTCTCTGCAGCTTTTTTTCCCTGGGAAGCATACAAAGCATTCACCTAAAAGACAGGCGGTCGTTGTGTGTGTATGTGAAGGTTTCCCCTCTAATTGAAGTGTACAGTGACTTGGCAGGCTGCCTGATGTTGGAGTCATATGGGGGGACAATAGAAGAAAGGAATAACACAAAGAGAAGGGGCATAGAAAGGGAAGGATGAGTTGCAGAGACAAGTGATGGAAGGAAAATGGAGAGGACAAAGATGGGAGATTCAAGACTGACGGAGGGAAGAGAGGAGAATAGAAAAAAGCTGATGGTGTTAAAAAGATGTATTTGTAAGTCTTCCTGAAATATATTTGTGAACCAATAATACTATGTTGCTGTAGCTATTTGCAAAATGTGCTGTGTATCCATTGAATACAAAAACTAGTCATAGGCCAGCTTCCAGTCCCAAAGCAAACAACAATTAAAAAAATCACTCTTAAAATCAAACCTTTTCTTTCAAATCACTTTTGTGGTTTAAACAGTTTTAATGACTTATATGAGACACTGCTGGGATCTCTCAGTTCATGTGTTTTTCCTGTAGAAAAAAACAAACACAAAATGATGAAGGACAATCCTTTGCTACTACAAGAGCCCCACTCATAGTTTTTGAGGTAAGACTTTTTTCTTAAATAAGCTTTTGCAACAAGTTTCAGAAGTAGCTGTCAGTATGATGAACATTTGAACATTTTTCTGCAGGCTTGATACCAAGGCAGGTGGCACAATAATTCACTAGCCAACATCAGCTTGTCAAGCACTTAACATTGCTTCACATGATCAAGAAAAGTTGACAAGAGCTAATGTTATACGCATTATGTATTTTACTTTGATACTCTAAACCAGTGGTTCCCAACCCTGGTTCTCAAGGGAGACTATCCTGCATGTTGTAGATGCTCTTCAGCAGGTCTTCAAGTTCTGCGGAAGCTTGATAATCACTCAGTCATCCAAATCAGGTGTGTCGAAACAGAGAAACAACTAAAACATCCAGGACAGTGATAGTAATCAAATACATTTTTTATATATTATCTAATTTTGTTTCTTTGATGACTGCACCATTCTGAAAATACTTTTCTTTAAGATTACCTTACTGTCTAAGTCTCATACCAGCTCATGCGTGTAAATACTAACAGGCTTCTTTCAGACTGGAGAAAACTTAAAAACATAATAGGGAGTGTACTTTGTCTGCCCTATAGACACTAGAAGACAGACTAATTTAGATTGACTTCTGGCTGTCAATCTAAAATCTTTTACACACGTTTGAATGATTAATGTGTTTAAATTTTGATGCAAATTATGTTGAACAAGTGTTAGGTGTCCCAGTGACAACTGCTATTGCTTGATCCACACTTTGTACTATAACTGTTTTTTTGTGGTCCTCATTGTGCGAGTTGGATCAAAATGCTGTAAAATAAATAAATAAATAAAACAAACCAGAAATGATAAAAACACAACATTTCAGCACAACAAATTAAAATGGATGATTTAGTAAAAGTTAAAAACAAACAACACATAAACTTCACTATTATGATTTCATAATTCAAATGATGACAAAGAGCAAAAATGAGCAGTCTGTGTTACAGCTATAGCAATGAACCAGAACCAACAGCTGATGAGCCAAAGCAGTGAGGTTAATCCATCAGATTACAGCAGATTACAATCCACAAAGGATTGGTGAATGGAAGATTAAAGCAGAGAGATGATGGATAGAATAATTGAACAGTTGGACTGTGGAGAACGACAGACCCTAAAGGCTCAAATTCTCTATAATGCGTTGGATTTTTGTATTTTCTGTTTTGTTATTGTGAGCCTCTCCAAGATTTTCTCAATAAAGAATTACAGAGCAGTTTAACCCTGTTTGACCAGCTTTACTTTTGTTCTGTAATAAAGTTTGAAAAATTTAACTAAAATGTCTTTTGTCACCTGGAATAAATTTTAATGAACATACTGTCACCTACAGTTATATTTTTAAAATTTAAAAACAAGTAAGAAATTGGATATGATGCAGCTTTAGTGGGATTATACACATGTATCAGTACAGTGAAATACAGATTAACTTTTAAGGTCAATATGAAAATCATAGAAATAATAGAATATGTATGTATAATGACTAAAATATAGACAGTAAGCAGATGCATAATATAAAGCAAAATGAGACAACAATTTGTACTCTGACCTTGAATTACGATATTTAAACCATGCGCCAGTCATGTCATTGTACTTACAATTGGTATCATGAGACTTGTTGAGTTTTTGGACCACCCAGCAACCTGTATCAAACCTATACAGCACATGACTTTATCACAGTGTTAAAGCAAGGGCCTTTCAATGACTTCTTTAAGAAGTGGAACTATATGATAAAATGAGAAAATTCGAAAAAAGTTAAAAAACAAAAACAACTGTTTTTCAGTAGTTTTCAGATTTTCTTGCACTTCACGTCTGTGATATACCTCTCCTGATCTCCTCAACTTCCATACATGATCAGACATTCAAAGACATATGCAAATATTTTATTTTATATTACAGTGATTCAGTTTACTTTAGTTGATTTAGTAATGCAGTAATATATTATAAAAGCAGAGGGAAGTGATTGTTAGTCATGCAGACTTATGAAACAAGATAGAGAAGGGAATGGAGAGTGCCCAGAGAAAATGGAGAGATTTGGAGATGAGAGGGCTCTCCACATCTTCCTATATCTGTCCAAACAGCCTTCACGCCAGCCAAGAGTCTCACCATTTTCTGTTTCTCTCTTTCTCCTTGTTTGTCTTCCTTTCTCTGCCAAACTGCTGACAGAATGTGGAGAGAGGAATTGGAGAGGACAGATGCATGGAGATGGATAGATAACAGCTTTTGGAACACTACAAGCATGAAAACTTTAGGAGCTGTTGTTATTACTTTGTTTTGAGTTGGCATTTAGGTACAGTTCATAGCCAGAAATATGGGAATATCATAAAGTTATAACAATTTGTGATTGTGGAACATTTAACTTATACTAATTGGCATTGACCTACTGCTATAACACACTCCATCCCTCTTGTATTGCAAGCTTGGACTCTGGACACAGGATTTAGCCAGGAATGAATTAGCCTGGTTGACTGCACTGTTTCTGGGTGATAAAGTCTGTTTACCATTGGCGATAAGGTCTGGCTCACTGTCTCAATTCCTTTGGCAAAAAGATGGTTGATGGGAATAAGGTCGGGGCTCTCTGCAAGTCAGTCGAGTGATTTCCCCCACCAAACTGAGTATGTATTTGTGGACCACTCTTCATCTGTGGTCAATTAAATTTGTGACCCAGGTTTAGAGGAAACGTTCCTTCATTCTTGAAACATTTTTTTCTTTCATGTTCCTGGAATGCAGATTAACAGTGTTCTACCAACTGTTGACATTTATCTACCAAATATACACAAAATTAGTGGGTTTCAGACAGTTTGTACATATATGACATGACAGAGTTCCTTCCTGTTAGACTATTGAAAATTATTTACTTTGACTAAAACAAGGAAGGAGCACTGTGAGTCATGTTTAACCCATCAGTAAGCTTTGAAAGCCCGTATAATGAGTTCCAAAGGCAAAGCTTTGGGAGTTCACAAAGAGTTTGGAACATCAAGGTCAAAGGTCAACAGAGAGGAAGTTTAATATAGGAAAAAAAGGGGGGATAAGTTAGGATAAGGGAAGGGTGTTTGACTGATTGCTTCCTGTCTGTGTCCCACTTTGTTCTCTCTACTCTCATTGCTTGTTACTGCCTCGTTACTTTCTCTGCATCACAGTCTTAAATAGTTGTTTGTTTAAGAGCATGTTTCTATAGCAGTGTGTAAAATACAGAAAAAATACTCAGGCAACTGCTGAGTAAAACTGAACTCACAGCTTATAAATTATTTGACTTTAAAACATTTACAGCAGTGTATTTGCCAAAGTAGCCATATTACTGTGTATGTGAAAGTAATAAAATCTGGAAAAAAAAGCTCTATATTTATTCAAAACACTTAGAGGGCAAATCAGACACTGTAGTTGCCACTATTTGTGATTTGTGTCTTAGCTGAGACAATCGTCTCCCTCTTCTTTTCCTGTTTTATCTCCTTCTGGGTAAAGCGGCTATTCAACGCTTTCCTTTGTTTACCCTTCTAATTGGAAGACATCTAGCGGAAATGCACAGTCATTTATGCCATCACAAGTCTGATCACACACGCAAACACACACACAGACACACACCGCAGTGTAATCTACCACAGTGGTTCTGAGAAAAGAACAAAAAGACAGAAGACAAAAAAGATCAAATTATCAGCTGCATTTAATTACCCACAACTAGACAGACACAATAACAAAGCTAAATCCAGATTTGTCTGGGTTCACACACAAGAGAGAGAGAAAGTGCTAGAGAATTTAGTCAGACAGACTCTCTGCCTTTCAGCAGGGAGTTTTTTCCCCCCTTTTTCATTTTTGAAGACATTGCTGCAGAGTAAAGTGATGACTGCTTATCGGATTAGGGATCGCTGGATAATAAATACCCTTGTTTGATTTCTCCACCCATACTCCTTAAACATGATTACTGCTTTCTGTTACTGCCAACATCACATTATAGCACGCTGCACGGGAGCAAAGACATTTGCATAATGTTTATAGAGATTGTAAGAAGTGATGGCTGCAGCGGGGATGAATGCTAAGGAATACATTGAACTGTCACTCTTCTTCCATTTTTCTGTTTTACTTTTTTGTGTTTATTGCTATTCTCTTTTGACTTTGTGACCACATTGTGTGAAAATGCACAGTGCTCTTTGGTATGAGGGTTTGCTGTGCATGCTGGTTGTATTACACTTTTCTATCTACTTTTACTACAATTTTGTTGTAAATAGAGAAAAAAAAATGACTGAAAACCTTTAGATACTGGTTTTGTTGGCCAAATACTTGTTTTTTTATCAATGGAAGTCTTATGTAAATTTGTAGCACCTTCTACCTATACTAACAGTCTTACACATATTTATACATAGTGGTTTGAAATACATAATAAATGTAACTAATTACAGAAGAGGTGCCTGCATTATTAACTTAAGCTTCCAGTTAGTAACAGCACATTTATTCCTTCAAGAAAAGTCCTTGGATGTAAATATTTTACTCAAGTGAAATTATTAGCTGCAAAATAAAATCACAATATTAAAGTAAAAGCACTTATATGGCCCTCATAACTGATTCATCTGCCTAGAAGAGGAGGAGAATGTCCTTTTCTAAAACTCCATTTCTGTTTATAGGGCCATATATTCATACTACTTTCTGATTTCATCTAAAAGGAATTGGGGCACTTCAGCTCATGTTGGGATTGTGCAAACAAAGGGGCAGAGCTGAGTGGTCAGGCTAAGAGCTAAAATAATTATCATTTATTGAGCTCTCAAAGGATTTGATTAGCAGATTTGATCTAAATTGTCACTGAATTTGTATCATTCTGTTATCATTGTATATAATTAAATCCCTGTGTAATTTTAATGCTTCTCCATGTGTTTATGCCAGTGTTTTCTGGGTGCATATCAAGTGGACTGGTTCTACTAAACAAAGGGGGGAGTCAGAAACTATTTTGTGGCCTTCAGATGACAATGAAGCCATTAGTGTTTCTCCTCGACCACAGTGACACTCACCAGATGCCCCACCAGTGTGTGTGTGTGTGTGTGTGTGTGTGTGTGTGTGTGTGTGTGCTGCATGCATGGGTGTTGTTGTACACATTTATTATCAAAGTCTCTGTTCGGCATTTGTCTGGATATGTGTGGAGTTACCACTTTCTGAACTTGTGACCCGGCACTGAACTTCACTGTTCTCTGAGTGAGTGTGTATCACAGATAATCTGCTAGCAGCAAGCTAATGACGGCTGAAATGCTTGTTTCTTTCCCCACAGCTCTTGTGCACTTGAGTGCAATTGCACATGATGTCCCCCCTCTAGCAGAACTCTAAGGCAACACTGTCTAGACAAGACATCAGCATGAGTTCTCTGGAGTAACAAAAAAGTTATTATTGATGTCATAGCATCAACCCAGTCAACACCCTAACCATGAGCTCTGTTTCTGTTTAAGAAAGCTGTTACTGACACGTTAATTAATCACCTGAGTTCAGCTAATAAAATCAGTCAAAACAACTTTAATTGAGTTTGACTTTATTTTTAAAATTGTATTGCAGTTTGGTTATATTAGCCAACCTAATATTGTAATACGTCACTATTTTAGACACTTTTTATGTCAAGGTAAGCAGTTTAAATCAAACACAAATAGAATAACTGATTGCCAGTTAAAAAGTAAAATCAATTCTCTGAATTGGAACATTTTGTCTGGAATAAACAGGTATATTGATGTTTTTAGAAGCATACTTTTTTTAATCTAGCTACTTTTATTTTACTGCTGGCAAAACATCTTTTTTTTTCTTCAGATTTGATTGTTAGCAAAACAGATGTCTGCCCAGTGACACATCAAATTATTAACTCTCCCATAGGAGTCCCTCTTTTTTCTACTTTGTATTCCTACTCCCTCCCAAAGCATATGTATTGATGCATATTTTTTTTTAGTCTTTGCATTGGATGACTGAGTTCTGCTTGACAAATTAATATTTGATATGCTGGATGTACACTGACAGCATCATAAGTACTGTAAGAATCTGTATGCCAATAAATCTGATGTTAAACTGAATACTAAAAACCAAGCCATTAAGCATGCTACCTCAAGTTGAAAATAGCCCTTCAAAATGACCTGACTAAAATCTTGAATGGTGTCTCAAGAAGTGTAAAATAATTTTCTTGACAATGAATTTCTAACTTTTTTGCATAAGGTCATGTTTTAAGAGAGCTATTAGTCTTTGCTTACCTCACTTGTGGTTCTAAAACTGAACTGCAGTCTTAACTTGACTGAGCTTCCAGGCAACGCATAAATGTTTTACAGAATATTTCTTATTAAATCCATTTACGGAACTTCAGATGAGTGAACACTGAAGGAAATGAGGCTCTTTGGCCTCAGCAATGTTTATATGAGTGTGTGTTTGTTTGGTGGAAGTGAACTTATCAACCCCTTGGCTAACATGATTACCCTCTAGCCATGTAGTCCAAGAGTTAGCACATACACAAACACTTGCAGATGCACACGCAAACGAGGCTAGGCCGTGCTGCTCGGTAATCCGAACGTCCAGAAACACACAGCACCAAAATATCACTTCAGGGTTTCCATGTCAACACTAGCAGATGCAACATTAATTCAATCAGCCACTGAAAGTCACTAAGCAGAATGACTGTGAAGGAGGGCACGCATCTGAGAGCTGCATTGGCAGTGTTTGTTAGATTTGGAAGACTACAGATAGGTTATGCCATTTGGCAGGTCATTTGGGTGATTCTATTTACAAAAGCCTAAACTTATCCCAGATCTAAATGGATTGAAAAATCCCCCGAAGATCAAATGAGATTTTAAATGGAAATCAGAGGGAAATAAATATAACTTAAGTCATGGCATTCTGATATTACATTGATCTGAGTTTGTGTGAATGCTGACTCAGCATTCACATTGTTTCTTTTTTTACAGTTTATCTTGTGTGTTTTTTGGACTGTAACTGCTTCAACATGCTTTGAGCTAATTTAGCCATTCAAGACAACTATGATTTTTGGTTTATATGACTTTTATGCTTTTTGAAAGATTTGATTTTATTTCCAATTATTTTCTTATTGTAATGCATTGAGCGCTTCCATATCTTTAAAAAATGCTCTTCAGCATGCCCGCTCTATATGTCTCATTTTGCCAAATATGTCCTTTTTGTTTCTTTACATTGTATTTCGTCTCTCTTTGTGCCTTTTTTTTTGTTTCCTTGTATGTCCTTGTTTTGATATCGCCATAGGGGACTGATTTTATTTCTTTCTGTGTTCTTTTTGTTTTTTATGTTTTCTTAGGCTTTTTCCATTTTTCTGCTCTTTCTGTTCATCCTGATTTTCCTTGTCTCTCTAACATTTAAAGCTGAGCTATTATTCAATTCACTTTCACATTTTTTAGTACCTTTCAGTAAAGTTGTTCAACACTCAGCAGTCAAACTGTTTTTCTACTTTAATGGCATTTTCAAAAACTAAAGCACTTGTGTTATCCTGGGTTTTTTTATTTTTATTTTAATCTTCAATCTGTCACAACATAACACCTTTGCTTTTTCATCCCAAGGCCTCCAACATTTTTGGCACCTTAGCCAGTTTAATGTTGACAGTTTTGAAGTTGCAGATGGAATAGCTGTGGTTGGTGTTGATGAACTGTTTACCTCCTGTAAGGATGACCTTCTTAAGTTCAAAATCAGTGTCCTGTTGATTTGGGTGCGTCATAGAAGGTGGGCAAGAGATGCAACTCATGCCAAGTTTAAAAGATTACCGCACAGAAGCTGTAGCCTAAATAAGACTTTTATACATATAAAACTTGTTAAATCCTTTATTCTTCCAAATTATTCCAAATACTAGAGTTCCTAAATAAAAACATTTGCTTGTTTTTACATCCTACTTTCATAACTCTTGCAGTCAGAACAATAGATTATAATAAAGTGGCCTTCAGTTAATGATTTAATGAATGATGAGCTGATTATGTTTATTAATAATTAGTTTGTTGTGTTTTTTGCAGCTTTGTAATACTTCTGAAAGTAAATTTTAATGAAGTTCAACCATTCTTGTAAATTTTGTTTGTCAGGATGGTCCTGCATTAGTGGGAACTACCAATGTGGTGTGCTGCTTAAATGATTTTTGATTGCACTTCTGGTACTTTCTAACATCTATTCTGTTGAATAACTTTCCACAGGGATATATATATATATATATATATATATATATATATATATATATATATATATATGTATATGTATTTTTATGCAGGATTACCTAAAAGGTAGTTTTGAAGTCCAAGTAATGCCCAGAATTAAACTACTAATCCCTGACAAGTTGAGGTGGAAGAGACTGCAGATACAGGACTGAAGCAAAAGTGAGACCATGAAGGAGAAACTTTAAACTTTTTTTCTGTCATTGATTGTCACTGGGAATGTAAAGTTCCCGGAAAAAGGAAATGAAAAATCTTTGAGTGCTAACATAGTCTAAATGAAAATATCAGGAATGGAGTATTATATTTTACAGAAGCATGGCTGAAGGTGCATTTTTTTCAGGCTTTAAAGCATATTTATCAGCTTTCAACTGATGCTGCAGACAGATCAGTAAAAGTAAAGCAGAATGGATTGTAATGCTTGTTAACAACAGATGGTACAACTCTGGGCATGTTTTTTGTGAAAGGTTATTTTGATGGCCACTGCTGATGCCTTATGTGATGTAATCAGCTCAGTAGTTGCAAGGTCACAAACTCAACATCCTACTGGATTCATGTTCATCTCTGGAGATTTCAACCACATGTCACTCTGCTACATTTTCAACATCATCAAATTATATTTAACTTTCCTTTTTTTTAAGTATTTTAATTTATATGTATACATATAGCCTTACTTGTCTGCTCCTTTCAGATACAGCTGCTGTCATTGACCTACTGCCATTTACCTAAATTATTTTAAGATATTAAGCAGTTTTGTATTTGCATGACAGTGTTTTTTTTTTCTTTTTTTTTTTGCAGTTTTTTTGTAATATTTGGAATATGATGTGGCATCATATTCATCATGTGCATACACAGTATTTTGTATATCATGCTTTTAATTAAACAAGTACAAGTTACATTTGCGGTGATTTAAATTAAAGAATTTAAAATACTTTTAAAATAACTGAATATTTCTAATAGCTGATTGCACAACATTCAATTTGTTTTGTGTACAGAATTGTATGGGTATTGTTGTCCTTGAAATTTTACACTCTTAATGATAGTTCTTACAAGTTAGATAATTTGGTGAGGAAAGTTGGTCTTTGTTGACTTTGGTCATGTGTAGTTCTGTTTATTGTGACGATTCAAAAATGTTCTATTCCTATAATCCCTTGACACAGATATGAGAAAAAAAAGACATTTTTAGTTAGCTGGAGCTTTGATTAAGTTGAGTAAAATTCATTTAACTAAATATAAAGACCACACGTCACAGTGATAGATCAGTACAAGTTTTAAGATGTGAAACTGCAAAAAAAAAAGTGCACACCAATAACTACTGATCCCCCTATTAAAGAAGAAAAAAATAAAACAAAATCTTACAAAGAAAACTCATCATCCTTTGCTTTACTGCTTTGCTGTTGTTACCTCTTTTAACCTCATCATCCCAATCTTTCTTTTCTTCATTTTGTCCATTTTATTCAAACAATTGTAATATTCCCAGAAGCATTGTTTTACCTGTGGAAAGGAAACTCATTTTCATTTTTTGTCCATTTAATCTGTGTAACTGATACAAAAGACAGTGTAAGATGACATTTCTGTCAATAACTAGTAACATTTGTAAAGACAGGATAAGTCTAAAATGTGTTCAGTTGTACATGTTCAAAGGAAAATGGCACAGCTGTTGTTTATCCTCTGACATTTTTCAGGAAAACATGCTTGACAGAGTGTGATTTGTAGACATGTTTAAACGCTTTTGTGTATCAAAGCATTGCATTTGTGACTTTTAGACGGCTGCTTCGGTTAGCTAGTAACTCTTTTTGAGCATACAGCATGCTGTGTTCTCTAATCCATCTTCATCCTTTTGGTGTTATTTGCAGTAAGAAGTGCTGCACTGTGCAATCTGGCTGACATTAAGCATATCCTGCCATTCAGCCCTCGTCTTTACCTCCTTGACTAGTAGCTCACTGTGACACAATCTGTCTCCAGCAGTCCTTTTTTAAAGCTCTTCAGCCAGAAAATGCTTTTTCTTATCACACTTGTTCATTTATACAAGGTGTCTCTACTTTCTTTTAATGTTGAGGCACACATATAAATCTGCTCAATAATTCCACCGTCAGATATGCATATAAGGTAAATCACTGGTTAAAATGCTTGACTTAAGTGTTTTAAAGGTGATTGTCTGTGAACATTTATTGGGACTGTTTAAAATTATTCAAATTTTGTAAACTATCCATTGTACGTGGCACTGGAAGAATTATTTATTTTTTTTGTTCAAGACTTTGAGAATTTGTGTTCATGGGAATAAGAAATATTGTTTAAAGTAGAGCTGCAATATATATTGAAAAATTGTTGTTATTGCGGCATTAGTGTGAACACTAAGAATATAGAAAAAGATGGCTTGAATCACAGTAAATCTTATGTCATTAGATTCTAAGCACAATGCATTCACGTGTTGCATTTCAGTTATAAATGTGACTAATTGGATGGACTCACTGCCTTGCATGCTTTCAACTGATTTAGGTATTAGTGTGCAAGATTTTATGCATGCAAGTTTTCCAGAACAAATTTCTTTTTGTACCAGTTGGAAACTAAATATGAGCTGCAGCAACTTGTGCTAGAGGGACTTGTGACTTCATCTCCTATTCCTCCTTGTGCTTGCTGTTCTTTTGCCCAGTCTGTGAGGGATTTGGATGAGGCCATGGGGTGCCAGAGAGCAGGGCAAATCAACATGTGCTGGGGCAACAGAAGGTGTGCGGGTCCCTCTCTTTTTGTGTGCGTATGTTCATGTGAACAGACGCTAATCTGCTACCGGGGGGTCCACTAGGATTAGTATAATCAGGGGCTTGCTTGAACCCCCTCTCAACACCCGCTGTGTTTCACCCCCTTATCCCATCATCCCCACGCAGCTCAGCCCACCATCCACCTCCTCATCCTTCTTTCCCTTCAGCCTCCTTTGCCACCTTCATCTTTTGAGCCACCCCTCATCCCTCTATCCTTCCTTCAATCTCTTTGCCACTGCTCTGTTCCATTTCTCACCCCACAGCTCCGTTCATTCCCCTGACCTCATCCTCTTACGATTATCCTTATCTTTGCCCTCTACATTGTAGGCATCTAGCTCATCTTGGAATTACAAGCTCCTGCCTGGGTGGACTAAACTTCTGAGGTACTCTGTATCACAGTTTAGATGTCTTGCTTGTATTAGAAAAAAAGGGTAATGTCCCCATAAAAGCACAAAGCGTCTGGGTAAAGCACTTTAGGAGAGAGGCACAAGTGTGTAAGGCAGCACAATATCCGCAAGGTGATGAGATTTAAAACTGTTGCTATTGTATTGTACAACCAAAATTAAAATGCAGACAAACACAACATTTCATACAAATTACATTTAAAACCAGACTAACAATTACCATAATGGCTGAATCTCATTTCACTCTTTCCCCTGAGCCTTAGTCATATCCCTGTGTTTTACCCATTCAAGCTGAGGGGTAAGGGTGTCCATATTTTTGGCTATTTCTGCTTTTTAGCTATACACCACAGTTTAGTTTGGTGTAGTTAATTAGCTTCTTTTTTTAGCTTGTTACCTTCACCTTGTTGACACCAATATTTCTTCCAAGCACCACTAAAGACATTCTGAGTACAACCAGTGGTACTTGTACCACAGTTTGAGAATCATGGGCCTACATGTATTATGCATTGTGCTTGCACTCTAAAAATTATTTATTTTTTTTAAACTCCTAAACTGGTTGACAACATAATTTAGGACACTACAATATATTGTCACAAACATATTTAATGCATTTTTAGTTTTTACAAATAAATCCAGCCAACTTCATAACTATGAAGTTAGGATAGCATTGGATACCTCTGGTTTACGTTTTTACGCCACCCCCCATGTTTGTAGCCCTCTGTCTGTATATATCTTCTTGAAGAGTAAGTAAGTCCTTTCGGCTTCTTCCTTCTTCAGGGATTGATTGATTGATTGACAGGCATGAATGATTTGGCAATTGTTTTACGCCAGATGCCCTTACTGCCGTAACCTGGGCTCAAACCTGCAACCTCAGGATAACAAGACTACGGCACTGACCACCAAGCCATCTTTCTGAATGCTTCACTTTATTTGATCCCCTCAACTGTTTATCTTCCTCCGTCTGTCATCCAGCCTCTTACTTCAACAATGGCTTCTCAATACAGTAACTCAACTCTTCTTACAGTCAGCCTTCTCTACACATCTTCAGCTTTTCTAAAGGTCATTACACACACAGACTGTTTTGCCAGATTATAATAGAGGTTTACTAAGACGAAGATGAGGCGCCTCATATCCGCCATCCTTCCACACATACATGCAGATGCGACATAAACAAAAATATAGACAGCAATGCATGCTAGCACTCTTTCTTGATCCATGCACTTTTAAAGGAACATTGTTGGTTACAAACAACAGATCTAATATGAAGAAAAACAGTTTAGTAAATGGGAGAAAGCAATAGTTTGGGAAAAAGATGAGAAAGTTTTAAAGAGTCACAGGCCTGTACAAAATGTCTCAAACCAAACTCCTTGGAACAGGAGCAAAAACAAGGTGTTGCAACGATTGCCACAGGCATAAAATTTGGCTGCCAGTGTTGCCAGAGCTACCGTGAATGCAGATTAGTTTGAGTTTAAATTCACATATGTTTAAAAAAAAAAAGAAAGGTTGGCTGCCTTTCTGATAACACAAACTTAGACACACCAAGAACACTTCAATCAATGGTTTCTGGCTGCAGCAACAACAAAACACAAATTAAGATTCCACAGTTGCACAAGGCTCTCTTGCACTTAATTGTGGTCCTTTTTAGCAAAGGTGGTCTGTTTATACTTTGTATAAAATCTTGATCTACATAGTGATTAAAAAAATAAATAAATCTGTGAAATGACAATCTAAAAATGGCATAAGAATTTTATAATTGCAAATCTTCAAGAAATAAAACAATATTTCTGTATTGTTAGGTTTATTATGGGTCAAGTCTTTTCTTAGTTCTTCCCTCTTTCTCCTACCGTTTGCTGTTTGTGTGTATTTGTGTGTACATGCACGTATACCCATTTCTTTGAGAGGGTCAAAGCCTTGTATTATTCGTGAGCAAAGCCCCATGTTTTTCACATGCAGATCAGCCACATAGGCCTCTCCCTAGAGGCTTTCACATGGATTTGCTAAACTTTTCAACTTCCTAACAAAACCCACTTGTCCAGTCTAGATGTCTGACTGGCCACCAGCTTCTTTCTGTTTATGCATTGGCTGCTTTGGCTGTTGACTCGGCTGACTGCTCAAGGTCCCTGTTTACCCTGAATAAAAGATGTTGTGAAACATCCATCTGAGGTTGATAATAATATGATAATAAATTAGATGTGGGTCCTAATGATCATATATAGTTTCTGGAATAACAAACACAAGTTTAAATTTTACAGAAGAAAAAAAAAATTATATTAAAATTAATATAACAAAAGGGAAAATTGAGTTCCGTATCCTTATATAATGTAGCTTGTGAAGTTGAAAATGAAACCATTGAAATCCACTTGTCCATTTATCATGTAAACTATTAGTCTTACAATTTAACAAAAAAAGAAAACTTGACATGATGCATAATTGTGCTGCCTCATTGGGTAAAAGTTTTACACAAGTAATGATGTGCTATTATTATAATCAGAGCTGCAAATTGTGTTTATATTGTTTACTAATTTTTGACAATTGGTATAATAAATCTGCTTCTCATTTAGTTTGTATATTGTTAAAAAAAGTGGACACTGTTTTTAAAAAGTTCCCATTTTCCAAGGTTAAACTCACCAATCCAGTTTATGTAACAAATAATTCACAATGATGGGAAAAGGGAGTTAAAAGTGTTTGTGTGAATTAATTGGTTGTGAAACTTGTGTACATGAAGAAGTGAAAGAGATTGGCTTGCAGGAATTTAAAGAACAGCTTCATGCATATTGAACACTGCAAATGTGTCCAATCATTTAAACTTATTTTGAGTTGTATTTCTTGTTGTCTTTTTAACGAGCATCTTTGCGACATCATATATCAGCAGTGTCCACATTAGGATGTATCACACACAGTGATACTTGAATTGACTAATATTACTAATTGAACCAAAGGCTATGAGTGCCAATTCTGTCCAACAAAACTGTCCTGAGACATTATTGTAGCTCATGTGGTCAAAGCTTAATGCTCTTTTTAAGGCATCAAGCCTCCAGTATTTCAAGTTTTACTTCCTTAAGTAAAGGCTCTTCATCAGCATGCAAAACAAGTGTTTTATTGCCAGAAGTTAAATCTGTTGCTTAGCAACAAGATCCCATTGACCATTAGCTCATCATATGTGTATGAATGTGTGTTTATTCAATCCATTGTTGTAATCTGAGTTGTGCAGAGGGACTCTTAAGCTTAACATTAACTCACTCTGCTTTGTTGCACTATATCCCAGTTGGGGTCCATGATAAACACAAAAGAAGTATAAGACACACAGCTGATTAAGGGGGAATTAAAAAAAAAAAGATTTTGAATGGGAGGATGAAAGCTCTTTCTGTATATGCATTTGGATGTCATTCACCTTTTTACTACGGGATATGTTTTACCGCCATAAAACCAAAATAAGAGAAAATAAAATAACACGATTACATGCAATGAAAAGGCAAAAAAAAAAAAAAATCAGTGATACACATCGTAGGAAACAATAAACCTTAATAGCAACTAAAGAACAGTGAAACGAAAGACTTAATTTCCCAAAAGTCTTACTTAGTTGTCTTAATTTAGAAAATGTCCAACGTGCAATAAATGCACAGTTATTCTTTTCTATCGCTTTTTTCCCCCCTCCTTCTCATTAAAGCACTGTGCCCGAACTGTCCTTCCAGAAATATAATTGAAAGTGGGGAGAGAGGCAAATGTTGCTTTAATCTCATTTGCGGGCGAACAATGGGCCAGGGACCACGCTAAATTCATAAAAGTGGCTTTAATGCAATGAAATTTAATGAGGTAATTTGTGACGAGGCGAGATGGTGAAAGTGTCCTGCCATGCAGGAGGGCAGACACTCACTAAGGAAGTAAACCTGTCATGATGAATATTTATGATAAAGGTGAAGTTAAGCCATCCATGTACTGTTGTTTTGGTTTTTTCTTAATTCAGTTGATATGAAGATTGCACCTGTTTCTGTTTTCTGTGCGGTATTTTAGCAGTGCTGAGTTATGCTGTATATTATAACTGTATGACCAGTTATAACATACAGTATGAGATGGTGTTAGCATGAAGAACTTACTTACTTACTCCAGATTCACTCCACTACTTTGCAGCCACTTAAATTGGTACTAACAAATATGATGCAGTTTGTTTTGCAGTTTACTCAGCTATCTGGACATAAATTTCATATTATTTGATTGTTGTGAAACAATCTAATGATTAGTGCAGACACTCAGACGGTCCACCTAAAAAAAAAAAAAAAAAAAAATCTATTGTAATAGCATATATGGGATATTTCACAAAATGGGCTTTGTAATATCATTACAAAAAAACAACAAAAAAACTGTGTTTTACTGTCATTGGTATAATTTTTTTTCTCATATTGGTTGGGTTTTCTGGCAGTCAGTTACTCTACACAAGCCAAGTACTCAAGAACAATACCACTTCTTGGCAAGACCTTCTGACAGCCATTTCATTATGAATGAAATGAAACTGAACGCTGAAATTAAAAGCCATGAATAATTCTCTTTGCTCACATTTAATACCCTAATTTCTAATGCAACAGTGCTTGGACTGGTAACAGTACATGTGTGTGTTTTTTGGATGCAAGTGTCTATTACTTTGCATTTTGTTTTTGTTATTTTTTTCACTCTAATCTTTCAATATTTTTAACCTTATCCCCAACCCATCTCAACCTCTTAAGTCTTTCTTCACCATTGTGCCTTTGTCAGTAATATGAACATTTGATTTCTGTCAGATACTTATGTAGCTGTCTTTAAAAACAAAACAAACAAACACAAGAAAGGTTGAGTGTGTCTAGTTTTTAATACCTTCAGACTCTCCATAAATGCTACCACTTTGTATAGTATAATTGTTATTCTAAAATGGCTAACCAAAAACACTAAAACATGCATTTTTAGAGCATTTTAAGAGTGTTGAATATATTTTACATTAGGCTTGTAAACTTTTATACAGGGCTGAATATGCAATATAAAAGTGTCCTTGAGACAACCCTTCTTTTAGCTTATTGAATTTCTAGCTTGTGCAACTTCCTCTTCTTTAGCCTTTGCAGTGATGGCTGGTGCACTATTATGAAAGTCCATCCATTGATTCATCAATCACTCAATCAATCAAACAATCAATCAATCAACCCATTAATCAATTAGATCTTCTTGAGTTTTGTTTTTTTCCTCTCTGTTCTCACCTGGTTCTGATTTGGTAATTGTTATACCTTCATCTATTTAGTTATCTCACTCCCCTGTATACTCTGGCATGTGTTCACCCTAGTTCATGTCTCTGAATTTCCTTGTTGTCGCAACATCCTCATTTTTTTTTGTTTAAATAAATACTTGGTTCCTCTGCAAACTGCCTCCACTTGCGTTTTTTGACACCAGTTCATTTAATTACCAGTGTTATCTGTTATGACTCAACCCTACACACAAACTCAGCTTCTTCTCTGGGTGGTGCTTCTGCTGCTTAGTCTCCTCTCTGTACATATACAATGGTTTGATTGTACTGTCACTCAACACTGCTGAGCAGGCGAGAGGAATAAAGGTGAACAGGATGGAGAGGGACAGATTAAAAGCAGACAGATGGATGAGACGGAGAGAGGAAGTGAGGGCAGCAAAGCCAAGAGAGAGGACTAAAAGCTTGATGGTGGTGCTGGAGAACATGTGAGGAATGTGACAAAGGGAGCCCGGCAAGTGAGATAGAAAGTACAGTGTTGGGGAAAAAAAGAGGGATAGAAAAATAGTAAAAGACCTCTTGTTAAGTAAAGGAACAGTGGAGAAGTGAGAAGAGTGGTGGTTGATTCCAGCAGCTTTATTACAGCAGTGTTAAGGGCTAAAATTCTGCCAGGTCCCTATTGATCACAGGTCACTGCAGGCTAAAAGGAGCCAGTGCCAGTTAGCAAACTTCATTTCCCACAATCCATTTAAGACTTCACCCATTGACAGAACCAAACTCATGTCATATAATAAACCACAATTAAATAGCAAATTTAAAAACCGTGTGTAATAAAAATAGTTATGTACTTGAATTGTATTAAACAATAATCAGTTTACCTTACAGATCAATAAAAATAAGATTTGAAGTGTAGATATAAAAAAAAATCAGAAATGCATTCTGAGAATAATGTGCATGTAGTTTATTAAACACAACTGGACATGGAAAGTAGTTTTTGACCCTTTAAATATTTCTACTTTTCCACACCAGCCAGTCCTGTAGGCACCATTAGCTGCCAGATGAGGTGGAAATGACTGACATTATTTCAACAGAGGTGAATCACCTTCCCACCGGGTCCATAGGGGTTAATAATACTTTCAGCAGGGGAATAGGATGAGGAGACAAGAAGGAAGAATCAGAGAGACCTTCTTTGTCACACCAGTATATCCTCAGGTCAAGGTAGGTGTGGACTGCTTGTAATAAAAACATGCAGACAATAGGGAGTCATGGTCAGTGTCTCCAGAGAGTATGTGTTTGCATCTGCATCATTCGGTACACATATGATGTTTGTGTGCACTTTTGGGAGTTTATTCATGCATGTGGATGCATTTTGGGGTGTGACATTGAGAAGCAGCCTAGCAGTAAATGAAGTCCACCCTCTAATGTTCACCTACCAAATCAAACTGATTTTAGTTATATATTTACCATCAGAATTTACTATTTTACAGTTTCTTGAGTTATTTAGTGCGCCAGCTCTTGGTAAACAAATGAGCATAGAGGAATTAAAAAGAAAAACACTTTTAGTGAAATATCTTGATAACTACAAAAAGACATTCAGTGCAGACAGCCTAAAGCATCAGTCACTTAGACATATCTATTCATATCAGGATTTTATTAACCCTAATGATGGCACCAAATGAAAACATCTTGAACATTTGACTAAATACCTGCAAAACAGATGACCTTCCCATTAGCCACAATTGTACTTTAAATGTTTTTTATCAAATCTTAGTAGGCTGAAATGCTAAACATATGTCAATGGGAAAACATAACAGATTAACCTTGACATGTTAACATTGCCAGTATGACCACTTTAGCATGCCGAAGCAATTAGCTCAAAGCCCCACTGGGAATTAAAGCGCAGTCTCATAGTAGAGATTGATTGTCACGGCTGAACACTCATTTGTTGGTGTTGTAATTTTGTTTTGTTTGTTCATCAGTTTGGTTTTTGTATGGTACAATGCAGAAATGTGAATATCAAATACCAACTTAAAAGAAAAGATCCAATTATAATAAGTCTTATTTTAGGAAAAATCTAATTGACAGGTTTGCACTTTTGCTGTTTGTGAAACATTTCGTTGACATATCTGTGGGCTAATTAAGTGTCGCTCTTCAAAATAATCTTGTGTTTCTAACTCACTTTAGATCATCCTGTTGGATATTATAATAGGACTTCAAAATTTCATAGATAGCACAGATTTCTGTTAACTATCAAGACTCCTTTGATATGTGCTTGAGAAATTGTTTCTTAGATATGCTTAATGGGATAAAGTTGTGCAAAAATGTAGTCAGGTGTGCAACTATATGTCAAGCTGCTTTTAAAAGTGTTAATTTGACGTGGTATATTTGCGTATGGCATGCAATATTTAAGATTAAAACATTTTTTAGCATTGACAATTAGATTTCAAAGTTGTTATTGTTCAATAAAATCTGCTTCAGATAGGCTTTAAGCTTCATATAAACACAATGAGAACCGGTAATGAATGCCATATCTTTCAAAATGTGTTTTATTTCTACCGTCCAATTTCTACTGTCCCCCACACAAAGCCCATTCACATATATGAAGTGACACTAATGGAGCGTTCCATAATCTGCTTCATTCATCTATCAGTAATGGGCTATGCTATCAGTCCAGATTAAGTGTGGGTTGGTGGAAGGAGGGGTGAGCCTGCCAGGGATGTGTCTGTTGTCACCTTTGTCTTACCATTTCCTCATAAGGTGTATAATAACCCCTTTGGCTGTATAATCTCCAGCGCAATGAGACTGGTTTCATCCAGCCTTGACCTTACTGACACCATGGCTGATGATGATGTCACTTTCTCAAGTAGACCCCTTATCTTGAAGTGTGTGTATGTGTGGTTCTTCGAGATGACTGATCATGAGTAGAGGTCAAAACTGTGATCTCATCTGTCTCTCTCAGCAAGCTGATTGAATTGAATGACCGGAGAGATACAAAGAGAGGACTTGAGTGACTTTGCGTGTAAGCCTTTTTTTTTTTCTTTCATTACTTTATAGAGAATATGAAGCATGTGCTCAGGTGATTCTTGTGTTTGTTAGCCAAAAGTATTCGGAGGTTTCAACTCATTCTAGCTGCCTGTATTAATGAGCATGCTCCTGTGAGGGGTGCCAGCTTTGCCGGGCAACTCGCTCTCTGCAGCAGCTTTTTCATCTTCAGAATAATGGAAAATACAAAGACTTTCCCTCGCTATCTCTTTTCACATTAATACAGCAGGTGCTTTTTTGGCATGACGCTAGGACTTCATAGCTTGCTGACACAGACTGTGACAAAAAATGAAATTGCATTCATTACAGAGCAACATATTGCACCTATAATGATTACTGCTTCACTTTCCCCTTCATTTCCCTTCACTCCACACATATATGCCTTCAGAAACCGCACGCTGATTTGTCTTATCCTTTTTCACTTTATTTTTCTTTGCTGTAATTGTGAAACAGCTTGTTTTCGTCATGTTGCTTGTAGTGCCTGTTGGCTCAGCGTGTTTTTCCAGATAGAGGGTCAGTTTGGTTTCCGCTCTGCTGTCTCTCTTTCTGTTCGCTGTCTTAATAAGCGAGCTGTTGTAAGGAGCACCAGCGGTCCGTGACCTGCGTACCCACCTTTCAGTTTGAAGAGCAGTGTTAACTCAACTTTTCGGGCCAACATCATTTTTCATAATATAACTCTGGCAGGATGTGTCAGGCCATGTTATATCACATTTTTATTAAGAAAATAAAAATAAAAACTATTAAAACTACTAAAAAGCTATATTTTATGAAAATAATTTTTAAAGATAAATTAAAGGTGATTTCAATTAACTCTTAAAAGAGGTCCTCTGTAGAAATACAAAAACATTTCTATAAATGCGACATTAAAAAAGGAAATATGTTGTTAGCAAAAAATAATAATAATTTTGATGGTCATGTGGAAAGGTAATTTGACTTTTTTGCTTTTAAGGGAAAGAGTTTTGAACTGTCAAAACAGCCAACAAACATCCTAATAAACAACAGAATTTGACTGAAACCTGTTTGTTGTTCTCTACTGTGAAACAATCCAGCAGATTTCTCTATGCATAAACAATTTAATGTCAGTTCATTAGATTTATGTGTGGAACAAAATAGAAATGCAGGAGGTGTGGGAATCTGGTGACTTAAAATGCAGGAGGTGTGGGAATCTGGTGACTTATTTAGGACCTTCAAGTGATATAGTGCAAAGTTTGATTCAAAGTAACATCTACATAAATGACAGTACCCAAATGTTCATAACAAACGTGTACCGGGAGCATTTTTTGTTTGTTTTTTATTTTTTTATTTTTTTATGATGCACAGCCAGTATTTGTGCTGTTTTTTAAAAACTTTTTTAACGATAATGTTCTTTTTTTTGGGTGGAAGGTTTGGTGGAAAGATTTACTTGTTTGAGTGTTATTTTTCTGCTTTAAAGTTTAATCCAATCTAAACACATATTGACAAATTAAAGATGTCAACGTGTTGAAAAACCTACCATTGCTTGATATTCACTACATTTAATCATAGCAATTATAGCATGTAAATAGTCCAGATAATCAGGCAGCAACTTAATGTCTGCAAAGCCTTATCAGGATGCCAATCTGATGTTTAATCATACATTAAGCTCAAGTGATTGTCTGTTGTGCAGATATTTGTGCTCAATAGATTATAATTTATGATCTAAAAGATTTCCTATTTGCCAAATTTCCAGGTAATGTAAGGACTGTTAGATTTAAGTAACTATTTTATTGTTTTACCATAACTTGCCAAGCTTCTGTCACTTTCTTCCATTTTACAAGCTTCTAACCTCCTTTTTTCATCCCCTATAACTGATCTTTCATGAGTTAACTTGTTTTCTTCTTTTAAGAATGCTAGTCTGTTATTTCGTGTTGTGTATCCTCTTTCAGATCACTTGATTTCCATCCTCTCAAGAGTCCCAAGACTCTGAGAAATAACCTTATTGAGGTCTGCCAGTTTTGGTTTTAATCACCATGTGTGCCTTTTGGTATTGATAAAATGGAAAGATTACACTGAGACTTTGTTCAGTCCTTTATTTAGTCTGTCACAAAGAGTTTGATGCAAGATGTTTTATTCATGATGACAGAAATATGCAGTATTGTTTTCCATTTTGATTTCAACTGTCATCATTTAAGCAATTTATGACAGCCTTGTATTTTAGTGATATTGGATAAATGTGTCAGTGTTGTCATTCTGGAAAGGTTAATACTGGTTTAAAAAAAAGGAAGGAAAAAACAACATAATGTGTAAAAACAAAGTGTTTTCAACTACTGCAGCTTTAAGTGATTTTGTCATCCAACTTGGAGGGTTTGCAGGAGCTAGAAGCATCAAAATATTTTAGCACTGATCTGGTGTGCATGTGTTTTTGATGTATGCATTTTATGCATATAAAAGTAACTATGACAATGGCTGCATTGTTTCTTGCAGCAGCTGTGATCAGTTAGACAGAGACATCTGTAAATGCAAGTGTGTGCATGTGGCGTCCTTGTGGTGCAAATGTGACTGGAGGACGGTCGCACCTCACTAATCATGACATCATGGTTTCCACTGGGCTCTTTCCATCTTGTTTTAATCTTTCTTTTGCCTTCCTCCATCTCATTTGTCTTTTGTGACACTAAACCTTCTGTCTTTGTAGGGTCAAATGCCCTGTTCTCACATGTTCAACATTTTAATTTCAGTATTTTTATTTTTTTATGCCTGACTACATTTTCCTAAATTAATCTGTTCCTGTTATGTATTGTTATGTTATGTCAAAATGTGAAAACTTTTTTAAAGTTGTTCTTTCGACTGCTCTCTTCTGCGGGGGTTGCAACAGCGAGCAAAATTGCACAAAGGATTTGTGAATTGTTTTACACATAATTCCCTTCCTGACGCAACCTGGGCTTAAACTTGCAGCCTCAGGATTAAGAGTCTGCTGCACTGACCACTGAGCTACCACAGCCCCCTATGAAAACTTTTTTTTTTAAGTAAACAGACTAAGCCATATTGTAAAGGTGGAAAATGTGGTAAAAAATGCAGAAAGTTTGGCAGAATTAGGGTCTTTGTTATTTTTAT
This sequence comes from Kryptolebias marmoratus, assembly GCF_001649575.2. NCBI lineage: Eukaryota > Metazoa > Chordata > Actinopteri > Cyprinodontiformes > Rivulidae > Kryptolebias > Kryptolebias marmoratus. The sequence continues at coordinate 25,866,715 of NC_051437.1, forward strand.
TGGTGGCTTTCAGTGCTAGGCACAGCAGGCACCACAGCCCACCCACAAGGAAAGAAAACGAAAATGGTCACATTCCCCCTTAAGCTCATTCACCCACTCTGCGTCCAAGGCTAGTATGTAGTCACGTTGCCATATACCTGTACAACTACCCAGTTTAATATACCAATTTCCTTTGCATAAAAAACACTATACATGATGACTTACATATTTCACAATGTAGTTAAAATTAGTAACCATGTGCAGCATTTCTATCTGTGACCAAAACGTATGACCCTGTGAAGTAATAAAATGGACAAAAGCAGCAAATTTGTCCAGCACTGTCTTTGTACAGTAGAATTTGTGGCTGGATGCTATTGGGTTCTGTAGGTAAAACAGCCACCAGGCACTTATTACCCTTAGGCTAGTGTTAGTGGGCCCTAGTTCCTTCCAACAAGCAGTGTCATGACATTTTTTTTTAATAACACGATTTCATATATTGTGTTTGTCTGGGTTTTTACCCCAAGCCTGTTTGTCTAGGGAGTTGCTGTGAACATTTGCCTCCTGACAGCATAGCAGGAGACTTTATAAACACCTCTGATGTGACAAGCATAAGAGGGGGATTTTTAAGTCTTGTGCTTGTAGAACCAATTAATTTGATTAAAATTCAAATTGATTAAACCAGCCATTTGCCCCTTGTGTTTATAGTGAGGTAAAATTCTGTCTAAATCACTTTGAAAGACAGCACTTTTATTGTTGGCTGTAGTTTTCACAAGCATATGAAACCCTGTCACCTATAACTCACAAAAATATTCCCCCAAAGTGACTTAAAATGACTATTGACAACTGCACACTTTAACTGACAGTTTTCCTTCTCTCAATCTTTCTCTCATATAGCCTTTTGGGCCCCTTAGGTCACATTTAAATGATGATGCTGTCACTTGTACAACAGCCAACATTGGAACTGATGTCTTTTTATTCACAACTCAGGGCTGCAAATGAGTAACAAGTTTTTGTGGTGTGACAGAAGTTTAGCTCTGGGATGATGCTTTGGCAGCAGGTGAGATGCAGCTAACATCCTGGTTGTGTCATGGCAGAGGGGTGGAAGGGTATTCAAGCTGCAGGGAGAAATCTGATTTGGAGAAATTCATACAACATATTTTTGTCTTTATTTGTTTTCTTTATGCAATGCTTCTTTTGAAAGTTAGTAAAATGTTATGTCAGTATTTGTTCTGCTGTTGTGCAAATGATTATTACTGACTATCAACAGTACAAAAAAACTAAATCTAATGACCTAGAACAAGATGTTTTTACAAGTTTTGATACTTGCAAACATTCCAAAATGCAAGACCATTACATCATATATAATTTATTTTCTTTTTGAATTAAAGTTGTTGTAAAGAATGTGGTGTATTCTTCTTCTTCTCAGTCAAGAACTCATCCCATGATTTGATTTCCCCTTTAGCCCCATGCCATCATTCATTTATTCATCCAGATCTCATTAGCGCCTAATGAAAGATCAAATTAGTGCCGTCGCCACCTCTATAATTGTGGTGTCTAGAAATGTATACCACTGATTCCTTGATTGGCAGAACATGCCATAAATCCTCAGTCACAAACCGCACACAACTTCTTCTGATTTCATGTCATGTCTGTCTGTCATAACCCCACTTTTGTCAACAGTTTTTCTTTTTCTATCTAAATAAATTCATAGATACACAAAGACAGAAATGCTATAATCAAGCATAAATGGAAGGTAAACTAAAACAAGCAGTGTAATAGTTTGCTGGCAAGAAAGGCAAAAATGGGAGGAAAAACTGTTGAAAGAATTGTAAAGAAAATTTGTCAAGGAGGTGAGCTTGATAAAAACCAAACTGTATTTGCTTATGTTTTGGATTAAATTCAGATCTGTGCCTGGGGGTGTGTTTGGATTTATAATAGCTGTGCTAAACGGGTGGGTGACTGCTTAGTGGATTGTGAGGCTTTACTGTGGCTTTTAGGGTATAGAAACAAAACCCTATATCCATAAATACAGTTCAAGTAATAATAGGAAGGATAAAACTATTCATAGCTTCTAATAATATGATCTCATACCTGCTGGAGCTGCATTTATAGCCAAACATAATCTGCTGTGTAGCTGGGGTACATAAAAAAGTGAGTAAACTACCTCAATGAACCTCAGGGTGTAATCAAGAGTTTAACCAAAAAATCAATTTTATTTTCACAAAACTATTGTTTTATTTTTAGCACTTAAGGGATCCCACGTAACTTGTATCAAGACAGATGTTACTCACTATATTGTTCACCGTGAATTTACTTCATAAAGATTTTTATCATCTTGGAAAGGTTGTTAAAGGTTGGTAAACACCATTCTGCACTCATAAAATTGGTACTTTGGTTTTAGTATGTTTTTACACTCCTGACTCTCTTTGTTGTGGATGTCATCTCATTTGCTGCCCAGGAAACCTTTAAGGATTGTATCAAACAAAATTAGAAACTGTGATGGCAGGAGGTAAAAAAGGTCAGCTGGCGGTTCTTGTGTATGAGTACGTACATGTCAGTGCCTGGCACTGTAACAAGATTACCAGTCATGGGAAAAGCTGTGTATGAGCGTGTGTGTCGTTGAGCAAAGGTTTGTGCGACAACTTTGGTTCAAAAGGCTTATTTCTCACAAATCTTGCCACATGGTTCTATGTATTGCAATCCTTAAACTTTGGGAACACATCTTAGGCTATGCTACTGCAAATTACCATTTATACATCTTTGCACATGTTCTATAGCTTTTCCTTGTAAGATTTCTTCAGTGAAAGCCATAAAAATTAAAATATAACAAAACACTAAATGAAGACATTCCCACATCAAGCTCATTTTGGATTCTCCATATTAGAAATACTTAAGATCTCAATTTTTATGAGCATCATAACTGGATTAGAATAAAATTTGCATGTTAAAACTTTAATGGATTTCAAAATATTATATTTCTAAATAACTATACCATAAGACATAGCTACTTATTTGTTACTAAATCCAGGGAGATCCCTAATTGATCTTGTGCATTCAACATTCAGATAAATATCTATAGCTGCATCTTTCCAGTTCCAGTGTCTAGATAATCTGCCTCTATTATGAACATAAAAATGAGATTTTTCACGCAGCAGCTCTAAGACAGGTCACTATTTTACCATTAGGAAACATCCTATAAATGAGGACACAGCAGACAACATGACTTAAATAATAGAACCATAATACAAAGTCTTAAAATTGTATGCAAGAGATATAACCTTTTCTTACTCTGCCTTTTACTTGCCTTTAGTGCAGCTGTATTTACATTTTAGAACAGAATACAAATAGTTCATTTTGTAATGCTCATTATATTATTTTTTTATTTAATAATAAACTACATACAAGAGCTGGATAAAACCATAAAAATAATAAAACACCATTGTACTTTGCACTAATTGTATATTTTTATATCACGTTTTTTTTTTGTTTTGTTTTTTGACAATAGGATTTAAACTTTGGCTTGGGGAATTAGAATCCATTCATCCAACATAACCTGTTAAATTTCTTTTAGAGATGACACCGATAGGGAAAAGTGGTTTCTCACTTGCTATTCCAGATATAGTGTGGACATTAGATTATGTAAACATGCGCTGCTTGTATAGGCTAAACCAAATCTTCCATCACCTTTGTGTTCTTTTGAACTGTGTGTTGGGGAATTATCGTCATGGAAGAGGGCACAGCCATTAGGAAAGAGTTGGTCACCCAAAACATGGAAGCACTTGTTAGATGTAACCTTCCTCCCTGGTCATTATAGTTCAAACAGTTACATGATTGTGTCATTGTTTCACTGTTGGGGTATGGAAATCAGGATGACTTTTTTGACTCATATGAATTAGTTGAATCTAAAAAGCAATGTAAAATTTTCACTGGTTGATTATCTGTATTTTGTGGTCTTTGCCCTTCTTTTGCTTTATTCAACAATGATAGGGGAATAAATAACTTGTCTATAAATGTGAGCGCTTCTATAGTATTTGGCTGTACTAAGCTCTGAACAAGTTTCTTTGGTTGTTACTGAATTGCTAAGATATTGATTTTCGTTAGCTTCAGTCACTTATTGGAGCTAAAGTTCTGTGATTTCTTGACACTCCCTGTCCGGCACATTTTGTTAAAGATTTTTTTTCTGCTTTTTGAGAGCCAACTTGACTTTAAACACCTGCATTTGTTGTTTTTTTATTAATGCTTAACATCCCTATAAGTATAGATTGCTGAAGCTCCAGAAGTTCATACTCAATGATCTTTATTCTTTAAAAAGCAAAAAAAAAAACAAAAAAAAAAATGCATTTGAGCAAATATTAATCAAAGTGCAGTTCAAAAACCATAATAATTGCAGCCCTCACATCAATTATTTGAAGTGTACAACATGAATATAAATGGAATTTATGTATCAATGGGAATCTTGTTTATGTCCAAATTAAGCAATTACAATTTTCCTTGTCATGTTTCTTTGTTTAATTTGTGTAAAAAGTTGACTTTCTGATTTGATTAGAATTTTATAATTTATGTTCTTACATTCATTCTGTTGAAATGCTTTGGGTCTCTGTGCCGATGACTGTGAAAATGTAGTAAGATAGCAGACTTAAAGTACCATGTCATCCATCTATGTTTGCCTGTATCCAACCTGGCTTTAGTTACAGATAGGACCAGTGTCTTGTTACAGCTCTTCTTAAAGTCATTACTTTGATGGATTGTAACTCTATCTTACATTCAAACGCACATGCGCACACATATTACTAATTAACTGACACAAGTTATGGGCCATAACAACCCAAGGTTGTCAAAATTGTCTCCTATAAAGGGAGTACAAAAAGAGATGCCCATAATGAATGAACAAAAACATAAAACCTGCTGTTCATTGCTCTTCTTTCAGTATGCAAACGCAGAAACACATTATACGTGTAAACTGTTTATACTAAACATAAATTGACTTGTGGGTTCTCATCCTGCTATAGTACCACCTTCAGCTATATAATCTACTTATGTGTGTATATGTAAATCCACTTTCTGTGCTGTTACAAAGTTACGTTTATGCACAAACGTTTACATGATCCTGAGGAATCAGGACTCACCCCATGCTGAGTTAATACTTAAAGGCATAAGACCATTTTTGCAAGATCTCTTCATTTTTTTGTGGTTTTAATGTGTAGTTTTGAAAGAAAAATAGATTAGGAGTGTTTTAATTTGGATTCTTCTCTGTATGTAAAAGATAGCCATGGGCAGAGGAAAAACTGTTGTGTGTGTGTGTATTGGCAGTGTTCATTCCCTCAAAGCACATTCCACCACAAATCCCTCCTTGTCCCTCTTCTAGCCTTCTTCACTCTTTCTGTTTGTTTGGTCTTATGTCCCTCTCCATTGGCTTCACTCGCAAACTCAACTCTCAGCAAGTCTGAACTTTTTTTTTTCTTTACTTTTTACTTCTTAATTTATTTCTTCCTTTGAGCTCCATCTTGATAAAATAAATGAAATGTTCTTGACTAAAGGACCACCCACTGACCCCTTACTCTGTTGTGAATCACTCTTTTTGATCTGTGCCTGCAGCTGTCTGTAAAATTTGCAGATATTTTACCTTCTAAAATATAGCCTCCTGTTCAGGCAATAAGTCATTTTTTGCCTCACAGGGCTGTGGGGTATTTTTCTTTTTCCACTACTGATCTTACTTCTGCTATCTTTTTTAACCAAGATACCTCGATCCAGACGCCACCAAGGGAGTGTGTTATTGTCTCCCACCGTATGGCTGTTTTAAATAGCAATTTGAAGCACCGCTGGCTCTATAATTAGCTGTGAGCTCCCACAGGAGAGGAAAAAAGTGGCTTATCATGTCTCCTTTATAATTACAGATCCGAATAGGGTGACAGAGGCACACATAATCAGACACAAGTGCAGGCAGATGCAGAGACATTGGAAAGGCATTTTTGTATCAAGTTTTACATGCACATTTGGTGTTATTTACCACTTGTGCTGAAGCCCTTAAGCTTCCTAAGCAGCCTGACATTCTGCCTGTTTGCTATCGGAAGTGACATTTACTTTTCATGCTTTCTGTCACTCTTTTTGGCATCTTTTGAAAGCATAACTACAGCTTTAGTGCCTAGATCTCTGAAAAAAAAGAAAAAGATCTTTCATATTGGCCATTGGAGTAGTTGTCTGGCAGTAAAACTTTCAAATCTCTAACTGCCAGATGCAGCTTAACTCTGTTCGACTGGTTGCTTTCAATGCCATGTCTAATAAAAGTTAATATTTCAGTGCTTTTAAAGTAAGTCTTGCACTAAAGACTCTTTATATAAGTATCTGTCCCAACAAAGGCAAACAAGTTTGTTTCCCTAATGTTATTTTCCAGTTTATCATTTTTTAGGAAATAAGAAAAAGATAATTAAAAAATCACTGGTGAGTGAACTAGTAAAAGCTCCATTGTAATATTTTCCATACTTTTGAATTTCAACAGAGCTGGTGCAGAATGGTTGACAGTTTTAATACGTGTGTGTAAGCATGCAGAATATTCTGTTTTAAAAACAAAACAACCACTAAAAACCTGCTGCATTAGCAACTTCATAGTAAATAAGCAGTAAATATGCTGTTGTTGTTTAGAAAATGTTAAATTTTCCAATATTTTCTAAGGTTTGGACTCCAGTGTGGGTACCTTGGCCAGAGTCATAGAAATAAAAAATAATGGCTTAAAATAGACTTTGGCAATTGTTCAGAACCAACTGTGGTCAATATCCTCCTGTTGTGACATATGTGATAACTCAAGGAGCAGAGTTATTTCCAGCAATACCAACATATCCACAATAAAACATAAGTAAGAGTCTTACTTGTAGTATTATAAAGAAAACTAACTATACTTATTCTATCTGCTTGTACTAACAAGCCACTGAAATCTTATTACACCAGTTTCTTTTCTTGAAACCAGAGCTATAATTGCTGCTGATACATAAGTTACTGCCAGTTTTTTCCTGCTTTGATTCCCTTCAATGGAACCTAAAATAAGTTTCATAAAGTACTGCATCCAGTAACTCTAAATGAGAAGGGAAAAAGAGCAAGTCTTAGAAGAAGCAAAATTGAAATGGTTTTCTTCCAAACGTGTAAAAACTGCTTTGTCAGCATGAATAGTAAGTTGAAATAAAAATTATTTTTCTCAAGTATTTGCCTATCTTACCAGCTCGGTTTAATAGTTTTCTTAATGGACTGTCATTTTACAAACAAACCAGGTTAAACAAAAACTGAAATGACATTGTAATGCAAACAGTCCCTGATTGTGACTTCATGCATTTACATTCACTTTCAACTTTAGGTGTGATTTTGTATCAGCACTAGTATCTGCAAATATGTGTTTGGGGGAGGGAGGTATCTTTGTCACAATCTGTGTATATGTGTTTGTGTGTTTAGTTGTGATAAGCTCATGGCCTCTGAAGTAAGGCTGTCCAAGATGTGTCACTCTCATCTCACCCCCTCCCTCTTTTCTGTGCTTACAAGAATTAATTTGCTGTGGCAACAGGCCAGGTGAGGAGAAAAAAAAGAGGGGGAAAAAAGGAGGGGAGACACATTCATCATTTGTGCAGTAAATGCTCGCCCTGTGACCGCACCGCGACATTGTTTTCTTTATTTAGTTCATTCGGGCCAGCAGCTGATAATTTATACGCACTCCCCCTTTAATAATGAGTCTTTGGCTTCCCAAGGTGGGGCATGCAGTTGTTTATGGACACACTCACGCAAACACAAGCGCACAATGCGCAGCCAACATTGAAGTCTTGACCGCTCTCTGTCAAAGTGAACACACACACACACTGATGGCAGTGATGAAGTATCCTTTCTTTCTGGTGTTTGTTCCTGTCAGCGTGATCCGATCACACAAAAATGTGTGTATGTCATAGTATACATGGTATATACACATGTATTTATACACATATAAGCATATATATACTATGTATCCACACACACATGTACTGTGTATACATACATATATACAGAGTATTTATATTTTTGAAAGTCATATTCATACTCCTCTGTTTACCTTGAGGAGAGCAGTAAGTTGGTCCTTGAGGTTCACACCTTTCTGCTCTTGACAAATTGATCTAGTTTAGTAGTAGTATCACTTCTCACTGCCGGACAAAACACACACGCGTGCATACACAAATGTTAGCACTCTCACACCTACACACACTGCTAGGCTGCGCAATACACAAGTGTGTTCTGCTTGGCTGCTCATGTGTGTCAGCTGAGCTGGAACATCAAGGGGGGAGGGGGGCAGGGGAGAGAAAGAGTTAGACGAGTTGAAGAGAGAGTGGGATGAGAGCTGGACAGATGGATAGAGAGTGGCGGAGGGAAACAAAAGAGAAATGCAATTGTTTCCAAATCTCTGGTGGTAGTGCCAAATCAGATACTGCGATGGAAGGGAAATGCAATGTAGATGCAAATACAAACCCACAAAAGCACACCACAGATAGAGTCTGAAGATAGAGGATTTGTCCTCACTTGTCCTCGACTCAGTCCTGTCAAGATAAAACTATTATGGACGGAGAGTGAAAACAATACTTCAGAAACATCAGTTATATTTGGTAGCAAGAATGCATCCCCCTCCTTGATTGTTATTTTTTTGTTCTTTGTTTGTTTTCAACAAAAGTCATCCCCCAACATGTACAGTCAAAAGGAAGTCACTTGCTTTTGAAAATAATCTGTTTTTCATCAGCTGCAATGAGTTGACTGATGGTGTTAAGATTTTTGTTTTTTCCCTGAGCTTTTAGCCACATCATATCATCATCTGAGGTAAATTGTGTTTCCTCAGTTGGTACAGAGATGCATCTTTCTTGGCATATTTTGCTAAAAAGTTTATTTCATTGTTAACGATTGTGGTAGTCACAAAATGCAAGTGAGTTGATTTGGAATGGAATACAAAACTATAAACTTTTACATAAAAAAATAAACACATACTACTAGCATTCCAGCAACATGTGTAGATGAAAGCTAGCCTTGTCAACCAACAACTAAGTTCAGTTTGAAGTTGCTTCTTTCCATTTAACTGCATTTATACTTGGTTGATCATGGGATATTACAATTTTGAGCTGAAAGCTAGTCTTTTTTTAACCCTACATCACTGACAAAGTGTCAGTGTGTGATCCATTGAAAGCGGTTATTTAAAAAAAAGTGTTAAGATTGTGTCTACTGTAGATGTGGTGCAAAAATGAAACATTTAAGCTCCAATAGCAAGAATGACAAATGGGCAACAGCAGTCATTTTATACTTGTTTGTAAAAGTTTATTTTATTTTATTTTTTTCATTAATTACTCACTACTGCAATTTTGGGTCAGTTTAAGAACTGAGCAATCTGAAATAAGGCACACAGTGAAAGAGGCCTGCACAGGATTTCAATATATCAGTCAGGAATTCTGTATTGTGTCTGTCAGTCACAAGAGCCTTGGAATAATCCATGCCTACATGACTACAAGGCATTCCACAGAAGTGTGTGGATGTCATTAGGTTCAGAGTGGCTACTGCCTGCAGAATCTGCCTCAGGGAAGAATGGAGAGCTGCTGCTTTAGTGCACACCCAGACCTAGTTATGTCAGAAAAAATCTCAGGGGCAGGAAGGCACACTGGGGTTGGAGGTAGAGTAGGGTAGAAAAACCTTTTTGAAAACCTCCTCTAACAAATAGTTGAATGCAAACTAATGCCTTTTAGGATTACCAGTAAATGAGTAATTTTTAAACACCAGTGGGTGACTTGCATCAACTTGTTTTATATTAATAAGACTTAGTACTGACATAGTTTTTTTTTGGATGGATGATGTAAAAATGTACATTAGGCTACATTACTTACAGTGACAGGTGATCTATTTCTTCTGTTTGCTGAGAGGGGGATAAGAAGAGAGATTGAGAAATGATGGATACTGTATGAGCAAAGAAGAAGATGAGGAGCAAGGGGGATAAAAGAGATGGTGAGCAAAAGCAGCAAAGAGAATTCAGAATGAGGCTGGTGATTGTTCCAAATACTCGTTACAGTTTGTGGTTATGATAGGAGGAGGCAGGAGAGGCAGGAGAGATGAGCTGTGCGTGTGTGTTCTGCAAGAAGACAAGCAAGTGTTGTGCAGAGGGGAAACACCATCACACTTGTAAAAGATTTAAGAGGTCTTCCACCCTCAAGTGCATGTGTGATGGTGCCAGTCCAGTTCAGAAGGCTGCAGAAAAAAGTATTGTTCCCTGTCTTTCTATCTGACAACCGTAGTAAAGATTCAGTTCTGATGAAGGGAGGTGTGTGTGTGTGTGAGCATGTAAGCTGCCAGCTTGAATTTTTGAAATAAAAGAGATGCCTTGTGCTAGAGTCTCCGGGTTATGAAATGTCATTTTTAGGTAATAAACTCCATCTGTGATGCAAGTCAAAGTGATACAGTGGCATTTTCATGGTCCCAGAACTAGTATTTTTCAAAGCAAAATCCTAACATTCCATATAGGGCTAATAAAGTATGTAAAGGATTGGGGAAGAAACCTAGAAGCAGTGCATTTCAAACAATTGTCAAGTTTTACCTATTTTCTATGATAGTACTTAATTGAGCTGTTTTTTTTTCATCCAACCCTTGTCAATTTCTGGCAAGAAACAGCAGTTAAATGAAAACACTTTACAACACTGCTCAAAACAAGTGCCAGCAGAACTCTTAACATGTCATCTGCTTCAAGTCACTGCTAATTTTCTAAGTCACTGTACGATTCACTTATTGTTTCAGTGAATTTTTATTATTTTCCTCTTACAACATAATTCTTTCATGAGTAGGATTACATTAATCACCAAGTTAATGAGTTTCAGGCTGTAACTTATCTTTAAAAAGAATTCTAACAAAGAATACCCTTTTTGTATTTGGGTAACTAATAAAAGGTTGCCAACAAACAAGGAAAATAGTACTTTCTAAAAACATGCATTTTCATTTAAGTAATAGACCTTAAGGTCCACCTAAATTTAATATTGTCATGTGTTGACTGTTTTAATAAAGTGCTTTGGATAATCCAGTTAATATGCATTCTTGGTTTTATAATCTAGTTTTGGCCAAACTTCAGCTGTCAAATACTCATATTTGACCCAAGAATACTTTGATACACAAAAACGTCCCTAGTGGACTTGTGGGCCTCAAAGTGCCTAGTAATAGCAGATTCAACAGCCCAAATCATTCATTGTTCACCAAAGTGCTTGAGAGTAGTAACAAGGTATTTGGGTTGGTGCACTGTTTATTTTCTCCAAATTGTTGTGCAATAAGGGCAAAAATCTCCCTATTGGTCTTAACTGTTTCATAGACATCTTATAACTTTGCTCTCCTTTTTTTTCTCCCCATGAAGTCTTTCAAACTCTGTTGCTCTGTTGCTGAATTAATTATTTTTAAAAAGGGAAAGCTTAAACCTTGGAACCTGATCTTTCTTTCATTATTTTATTACTGGTGTAGATTCTCAGTCATCCAGGCCATGGTAAATTCAAAAAAAGTTAAAAAACAAAAACAACTGGACTTCTATTCTGTAGCTGAAGACGTTTCGCTTCTCATCCGAGGAGCTTTCTCAATTCAGAAATAGAGAGTGTGGAGTTGGGCTTTTAAAGCTGAGATGTGATGTAAGCTGGATTGCTTGCAAATTTTATTACTATACTACCAGGATACTCCCAATAAGAAGCTAACTAACTTGTTTGTTTTTTACAATGTCTAGAATGCCCACTCTTGGAAAACAAAAGGCAGACATCTTTAATTTTTTATTTTATTGTTTTTTTTTTTCTGTTTAATGATGAACACCAAATTGTTTGGGAATGACCTAACAACCTTTCCCAAAATAATGGGCAGCAACAGCTGTTTATGTATGATTATTGCTGATTATTTTCGTCCTGGGCTTTGATAACATCACTTAATTGGTAATTCTAAATTATCACTACATGTGAGTGAGAGTATGAATGGTAGTCTGTGATGTGTGTCTCTGTGTGGCCCTGTGATGGAGTTGACCTGTCCAGGGTATACTTCCACCACTCACCCATTGACACTAGAGACAGGCACCAGCTTCCTGGTTTGGATAAATTAATCCAAACCCAATGCAGTCAATAAGTGTGATTTCACCATTAGTGTTCTGTTGCTAGTATTGATGATTTAAATGAATATTTCTAAACAACATACTTCTAGATCATGTCTCAAACTAAATTAGTGGTACTAAGTGTGCACTTTAAGTCCACTTGACCACACCTTGGCACTGTTTTTCTTCTTCTACCTGTGCCAACTATTGTTAGCTGTTAGCAAAATGGCTTCATAGTGGCATGCTGTCACCAACCAGCTGTCTGGCTATCTCTGCTTATGTGGGTGTGTGTGTGTTTGTGTATGTCTGTCACTGAGGACTGGCCTACTGTTGTGAGAGCAGCGGTGCGATAAAAGAATGATGATTAATTTCACTCCGAGTAACCTGTCTCGCTGATGTGGCTCTATCTAGCTGTGTGTGTGTTTGAAAGATGTAGACTGTGTAGTCAGCAGGTGTGCTGTGATACTTTGGATGCCCTCCAGTTAAGGTCAGACAGACACAGATACATATACAGGAACTGAGATGACTTATGTATAAAAAAAAATTTAAAAAACTTTCATCTCGCCCCATTTGTTCTACATGGGCGATTACACTTTCACTTCAAGCTCAGGTCCTCCACCATAGGTCTGGGAGCTTGAGGGTTCTATGCAGTAACTTAGCTCTTCCTCGGACTGCACTCTTCTGGACAGAGATCTCTGAGGTGGTTCCACGGAACTGTTGGAGCCAATCTTCCAGTTTGGGGGTCATAGCACTGAGTGCTTTGATGACCACTGGTACCATTGATCTCTCTCTATATATATATTTCTCAAACAGTGGCTTTCTGCCCTCCCCTAGGGCAGTCATTTTAAAGGGGGTGAATGTTTATGCAATTTTTATTTTACAGTAAGTTATTTTAGTTATTTGGTATTTGTAGAAAATTGAATTTCACTTTGACATTGAAAACGTTTTTTTCATCATTATTTTGTAAAGAATGCCAATTTATATTGATCATGATTTATTTATGACAGGAAAAAAAAAGCATAAAACATCCAATTTGTGAACGCTTTCTAATAGCACTGTATATGTCCCTACTTACTCATATACACACCACTCACTCATCTTTCACTTTGTAACATCCTCATCTTTTGTGCCAATGTATTACTGCATCTGTAACATTCATTCTCAGCTTTTCTTTAACTGTCTGATGGTATCAAATTGAAATTCCCTTTTGGTAACCAAACCCTGCTGTCAGTGTTATTACCACTCTGTGGTTGTGTGTGTATGTCCAAGGGTGTGTAGACCATCCTCTCAACAGATGAGACCAAAATCAATTTCATTACGGATTATGAATACAATGAGGAGCTGTTAACACACACTCATACACACACAGTCACTTACACACTCCACTGTAGATTTCATTAAGGAAAGGCCTTATTCCCCTCCCTCTGTTCCCTCCACCATAAAACAATGACTTGAACAGTTAGGACGCTGTTTTATTGCTTGTCCTTTCTGGACGTTTATAACATTGGTCTCAATGAGAAAATGCTAAAAAGGTTAACAAGCTCACCCCCTACCCTCACCCCACCACCATCTTCTGCATCATTTCCCTCCTTCTTTTCCTCTCCTTTCTTTTTGTCCTGCAATATAATTAACTACATTTATAACAGCTAAGAGTGGACAGGGCACTGCTGTGTCTGGACACACAACCTCATTCAGAAGGGCATACACACACATACCAGAAAAGGTTGTGGAAGTTTTTTTTTAATGTTTTTTTTTTTAGAAGCAAAAGGGAAAGTCTTGAAAATCAGAAACATGAGTAATGGTTGATAGCAGAGAAAAGCCTTGAAGTGGAAACGCGAGCTTTGAAGTGAATTGGCTGAGGAGACATCTAGGAAAACTCGCTGGAAGAAATGAATAAGAAAGAAAGCAGGTGAGAGAGAAGCCAAATAAAGAAAAACTTGGGGGAAAAAAATCAACTGAGTAAAAAAAGAAAGTTTCAATCATGTTGCATCAGTTTATTACATTAAACTAGATAAAAAAGTGAACGAAAACAGAGGTCAAAAATACCCAAGTAAAAAAAGAAAAAAACTACAATATGGTTCACAGGAAAAGAAAGGCTACTTATAATTGATGGCTTGTGATTTTGTTCTCTGTCTTCCTGACCCAATTTGTGACCGGTGTTTGAACCCCGTGTGGTTTTAATTTGTTCCCTGTTATTGCCTTGTCCTCCTCTACATGCTCCCGACACACTTCCATGCACACACACCAAGCGTCCATTTCTTTGTTCTGATACACCTCCTACCTGCTTCCCACCTTATCTTTCTCCATTAACATCCCAAAACCACTTCAGTTTCTTAGTACATCACCTTTTGTACAGCAAAGTAAACCAGCAAAATATATTGTTAGATTGTTTTTTTATTGAAATGAGGCCAAAAAATTGGTGTGTTTGCATTTTCATACTATGTATTTTTTATTATGAGCAAATTGGTCCATTAAACAACTTCTAATTAATATTTGAAAGTGAAGTGCTCAGTACCATAAATGTGATGGATGTTGTCATAGACCAGACCTGGTTGTATTACAGAGCAGCACACAGCAAGCTGTCAGCATAATATTGAAACTGATATTGCTCACCTTTACTGCCAAAGCTGGTATTTTGTTAAAAAAAAAAAAAAAAGAAAAAAAGAATAAAAAAAACCCCTTAAAATTCAACAAACAAAATCTGAAAAGCTGGATATTTCCCTCAGGAGTCCATATAAACCAAAACAGACATGAAAACAGAGATTGTTTGGTTTTCAGTATGAAGCAGACACAAAAACGTATCCAGCTCTGTCCACCTTATTGGAAATTTTCATATTACCAGGCTGTGTTTGCATATTTTAGACTTTTAGGATTCCCCATAATTCACCTGCAATACAATTACAACTGAACTGTCTGCAGTATTTTGTGACACAGTTTGGATCTTTTGAATATAATTTGATTTTCAAAATAAAATATTCACGATGACAGTTTTCTTTTTATCACTATTGTTGTGCATTTGTGTTGGAAAGAAAAATAAATTAAAAAAATTTGGCAGCCACTTCTTCACATTAGTGAGACTAGTACACATTAGAAGTGTCCTCACAAGAAAATGATTGTATATCAGCCAGAAAAATAATTACATGGAATAATGTTTAGGATTTTTTGGGCTTGGGATGGTTTTCAAAAGCACAGGTATAGTTACTGACATTTCTGTGTCAGACATGTTTAACTTTGAGAAAGTGCATTAATATAGTTGGACATGTTAGTTTTGGTGGAAATGAGCCTAATCTAAAGATGGAGTAAAGGTTGAGAGAAGGGGAACTGCATGAGTGAGAAAAACAAGATGCGTCTTCAAAGACAAAATGTGAGCCAAAATCTCATTAGGAAGTCACCTTTAACTTCTATTTAGATTCCAACTTCCAACAGTGCCACTTTATGAAGTTGTGTATCATATAACGACATAAAAGTTTGACCTTTAACTGAAAGTTGGACGCAATGATGCATGTCTAAATGTGCTGTCCTCAACCAGGACAAGCAAAATGTCTCTACGCCTTTTTTTTGTACTTAATTTTTGAAAAGAGCATATATTACATGTCTGGGGTATAGATGGAGAGCGGAGCTGTCTTATAAAGAGCAGCATCTCTGCTCTGCTTAATACTTCGTCTTCTCTTAAAATGACTGAAATTTCTTCTTTTTTGTGTTGTAAAACTAATTGATTGGTGAATAATTAGAATGCAAATAGCTGCAATTATGTTCAGTGCACTTGTTGGAGTGGCACTGCTGAGCGAGATAGAAATAGGTATGATTGTCTCGCTTCAAAGAGGTAAACTAATCAGTAAAAAGGCAGTGTTTTAATGACTCATGTGCTTTCAGTAACTTCAAAGCAATACGGTTTATGTTTTTTGTGAGCTAATAATCATCATGGGAGCAGTTACAAAAGCATATTTAATAAGAGCCTTTTAAAGCAGGTAGACACTGTTGTTTGAGCAGAGTTGCTTTCATCTTTTAGGCTGGTTAATAGGAATCAAAAGGCAGGAAACTGGACAGAACTGAAACAAAAAGTTTCAGATGTTCCTTTTCACTTTTTATGGCTTTGAATTTAGTGAACTCATATCACACAAAAAAGACGTGGAAGGTTTTTTTTTTTTGGGGTAGATTCCTTTTGGTATTTTACCTTTTGGTAAATCGATGACATTCATGTGACTCTCTAACATGAAGCTGCAATTTACTGAACCCAAACAAAGTAATACAACAGAGTTTTCTATTTGATTGCAAGATTTCAGTGTAGATTTCCAAGAAGAGTAAATAAAAATGGGATTCCTCGGACTTCCTCTCCCTCTGTTGAAGCCGCCTACTCTATGAGGAGTCTGTGTTTGGACACTCAAACTTCAAGAGAGCAGAGGTCACAGAAGGAGAGCAGGATCCTGCAGGCTAGCAGACAAGATGAAAATTCACAGTCACCTGCCCCAGTCTGCAGTCCCTTCTGTGCTAGCTGACCTGAATCCCCCTCCAACTGCCCTCTGCCCCAAGCTGTAGGGCAGAGCATCCTCTCTGTTCTTACCCCCCCCTTGTTCCATCACAGTCAGTCACTCATCATAAATGATACAGAAGCCCAGGGCATGTAGCAGTCTGAGAATGACTACATAGTGTTTGTGTGTGTTGTTTCTGACAGCAAGAGAGAGAGAAGTCCATCACAACCATAAAAACAAAAGGCACTGAAGGTCACACTCACTTTACGTCGATACAAGTTTCAGTTTGTTTGTGTGTCCTGATATGGAAGTAACATATGAGGCTGCTAAAACAAATGACCTTTGGACGGTAACAACTGGGTTACAGCTGGGCTTCACATGCATACACACACAAACAACAACAAGAAATGCACACATTTTAAAAGTCTGCAAAAGTTTTTTCAGCTTTGTATTTACAT
The DNA here is from genome assembly GCF_001649575.2 of Kryptolebias marmoratus. Taxonomy (NCBI): domain Eukaryota; kingdom Metazoa; phylum Chordata; class Actinopteri; order Cyprinodontiformes; family Rivulidae; genus Kryptolebias; species Kryptolebias marmoratus. The sequence goes on from NC_051437.1 coordinate 25,883,697, forward strand.
TTACAAACACTCTAAGCTATGCACATCGATTTACCAATATCCATAAATTGTGTTTATCTTAACAAAATCTGCATCTTTTAAGCTGAATTGTTAAAACTTGACTGTTAAGCATAAATGCTTCCTCCTCTTAAGTAAGAAAAGTGTGCACAGCGATGAAAGCCTGCCTGCTAATGAACCTTCTGTTTGGAGAAAGATTAAGGAAACTCTGTTAGAGATCTGGCAGATGATAACCAGGAGACGAAAGTGAGGAGAAAAAAAAAGGTGAGTGTAGAAAAACACAGAAGTTTCAGAAGACCACACTGCTGTCAGGTGATGGATGAGCAGATGGAGGCTGAGAAATTAGAAAGAGAAAGATCCACAGGAAACGGAGGGAAGATTTACTCGCTGCTGCAGGAGTAGTGGCCCTCATAACTCTGCAATTTTGCCAGTAGACTCAGCCCTGGCAAACACCACCCAAAAATGCATCATTTAGTCATGCACTGCTGTTACACTCTGGAAGATGTAGCAACATAAAAACTGGTTTTATTTAGAACTCCAGTCATTTTAAGAAATCAATTGAAAGCTCTTGTAGAGAAAAAAGTTATTTAATAAATTTCTCAAGTTTTGCCATTGTTTAAAAATAGCAGGTTTAAATTATGTTTGGAGCATATTTTGATTGATTTACAAGAAAATGTGTTTGCTATACAAAACCAGATATTAGGGCAGTACCAAAGGGAAGTTGATATATTATAAACTGACTAGATTGGAAAATAGCAAAAGGTGCTAAATTGTGTTAAAACCTCAGGCATTTCAAAGATTTCACTTGTAGCATTAGCCAGGTAATAAGGAAAAGCGTATTCTGTTTTTTTTTTTTGTGGATGCTCCCTGCTGTGGGGGGGGGTGCCACAGTGAGCAAACTCACACGGATGATTTGGCAATCGTTTTATACTGCATGCCCTTCCTGATCCAACCTGGGCTCGAACCTGCATCCTCAGGATTACAAGACACCAGCATTGGCCCCAAATCAAGATAAACTATATTTCATTTCAGCAGTCTTTTAGTTTTAAACAAAAAAATACAAAAATAATTAAATGACTAGCATCCATTAAAGAAATGCAAATTGCCCACTGCCCTACAACTTTAGATTATTTGTAAAATTGACTGAGTAATAATCTTTGTTGTGTTAGCTGACATCGGTTAGCTGTGGGAGCAGCCTTGAATTAGATTGACTCCATAACTTAATAAGGTGTAGATGTGTAATAACCAAGAACTTTCTGAAAGTTTAATTAAAATCTGTTCAGTGGTTCAGGAGACATTTTGCTCACTGACAAGTAGGATTGACTCCAGCAGGGAATAATTATGTTTTGGGCAAAGATGTTATGCAATGAGTAGACCTCAGGGAATGACTTCCAGCTACTACCACACCAAATATTAGCACAATATCTGTAAAACTGGCTGAGTTTTTGTGTGTTCTAAGATCTGGTGATAATTGTGAATTAATTATCCATATAATGTGCTGTATCTAATGCTGGGCTGTGACCAAAATTTTTGTTATTCTTTTAACATTGTAATCATGTTGGTGTGTTTCTGTTTGCTCTTCCAGCTCCTGGTAAACTCCATTTCGCAGCCTGCCTTGTTGTATGAGAATGTGGTGGTGAGTGATGGGAACCCAATCCTGAGGGATTTACTCTTCAGTCCAGATCATCAGTTCCTGTATGCCCTAACTGATAAACAGGTGAGAGAGGTGTATACTGTCCATCAACACTCCAATGATTAACAATACATTCAGGCACTGTTAGTCCATTATGCAGCCTATTGATGCCGCTTACAGTCTTGAGTAATTAATGACTGAATATCTGTGGTCATTTATCTATCTTTCACTTTTAGGGATTAATACAGTGATGCATGCTGACCCATGACACACAAACTCATACACATGCATGTTTTTCTGTTACAAAAATATATAAAAAAAACTTCTTCTACATCCAGATTTATTCATATGCTGTCAGACATACTTATCAATACAGCCTTGAGTGCTCATTACAACATGGACACCCCCTTTCAATATGAACAGTTACATTAAGGTTAGAGAGATGGAATACATTAATTTAAAAATGTTTTGTCAATGATGCAACTAAGCAAAGAAGAAGTACTGTCAGAATAAAGTTTTTGTTCAGTAATATTATTTACTGAATATTATTTATTATTTATTTATTTTATATTTCTTTGTCTCAGTCTTCCCATATCCCATGCTGTTATAACCTGGTGTAATGTGTTAAAGCCTACTTCTCTACCATTTGCTGTATGTGTAATCTTTAAATTCATTCATTTATAAGAGTTTGATACTGCAGTCACTACTTTCTCTCCCAAAAGTTTATTACCCTAAAAACAGTTACTAACCTAGATGTGATCACCTTAAATGAGACTTCCCCAGTATGTAGGCAATGTGATGTAATTTACCAGCGATTAGGCTTAATTGACTTCCATGAGTCTAAATGAGAGCAGAGAGGAAGTCGAGTGTAATTGCTCTGAAAGAATGGCATCACTGTTGATGTGACAGGTGAAGAAATGAGGGACTGAATTTCAGGCTGGATAGTCACTGAATCTAAAGTAAAGCCTAAATTTAAAGAAATATCTCCTATGTATTCATGTAAGAGAAGTCCACTCACTGAAAAGCATACATGCTGATTCTGGACACATATTAAAGTAAATATTTGACTTCTAAAGCAGTTTTGTTCTCCAAATAATTTATGTCAACTAAAATCTAACCATGTTATCAGTTAGTATGGCATCAGGTTTATCCTTGCTTGTTTTAGACAACAGAACTCTGCAGCTCCCCAGCTGGATAAAGAAAGGTCATGTTAGGATCATTTTTAGATCCCCCCTTTTAATATCTTGTCATCTGCATTAAATATAATTTCTGTTGCCACCAGAAAGTCTTATTCAATTATTAAAGTTGTTTTATTTTTAATGAGCTGTGATATGTCTGTCCATGTTAGTTCAATGACAGAATAGGGGTCTGACTGCTACTAGGAGAGAAGCCTCCTAGAAACCACAGTGTTTCTTCATCAATGCATTTCAAGGTGTTAATGTTAAATTTTTACTTTGCAAACATGGATGTCACAGATATGTTCCTTAAAAATGCAAACCAGTAGGTGAAAGAAGAAAGGACATATGTGGTTGTAAAAATTCTATAAAATTTTGAAAAACTAGCATTTGCACTTCTTTTAAAATATAGTTCAATGATTGTTTTAGCACATTTTAAAATAGAATAGACACTTTATTGTCCCCATAAGGAAATTGTTTTTCAGTGACTCAACATATAACCTTATCATTAAAAAAACAAATAAATATATTATCTACATACAGACAGAGTAGGGACAGAAAAAAATGATAAAAGCATACAGTTATGTTACAGACAAGATAAAATACATAAACTACACTCAACAGACAATATTAAAAACAACAACAACAAAGATATGCATAAACTAGACATTCCTCTAGAATTCATAACTGCATTCCCAATACAAGTGTTTCACCGATGTCCTCCATATTTAATGTTTTCATGAAAAAAAAATGTTACAATACAATATGTATTATCAAAAAAGAAAACAGTTCTTTAAAAAAATAGTAAAGGAATCAGCTAAAAAAAACCTGCTTTGTTAGGGATTTCAGTTTGTAGAGGAGTTCTACATTATTCAGACTGATACCCAACTGCTTACTGGCAGTGGTGACTATTTTCCTCAGTGTGCTCTGAGCTTCAGTAGAACACAGGGAAAAAAAACCAACAGTAATTGATAAGATGTTTTCCTATGCAATTAGTTATTTTAGATTTGCATTCTGTTCCTTTACGTCATTGCAAAATCAAAAACAACAAAACCCCAACTGCTAAACTAATCAGAGTCATACTAATTTAAAGACGGGATGAGATGGGATGACCATCTTTTTGGAGAGCAGATAATAGCCTTTCACTTTCAGAGTTTCAGTCATGACCAGATTCACAGTTCAGTGAGAAACTGAAGCTGTAAAGAAGACATGGAGAATCGGTTAGAGCTAAGAAGGTGGGAAAAAATAATTGGTTTACATGATATGCTCTGTCATTTCTTTTAACTCATCCAACCTTGTATTTGCAATACTGTTCTGGCTCTACAAGTCTGACTGTCTCTTATAGACCAAGTTTATGGAATAGGTTCTCCTGCAGTCTTGGCTTCACTCACCATAGATAAAGGAAGTTGTATAGCTCACTGCTGGGGTGTGAAGTTGTGCTTCAGTCAAAAAAAGACCCCTTAGGCATGTTATTAAGCCAAATCCCTTGAATCCCTTGAAAGAAGACCCACCGCCTTTTATGTCAGAGTTTTAGACCAAGATCATTGTATGACTGGAAGGGACTGAGTTAAAACCATTTTGGTCAAAACTTGTAAATGATGGCATGCACAATCACATGCGAGATGTTAGCTTACTCATTCATTCAGCTACTATGGAATGTAGGGGTTGCCATAGTGAGTGACCTTGCATGGAAGATTTGGCGGAAGATTTGAAGTGTTTTATACCAGATGCCCTTCCTGATGCAACCTGGGCTTGAACCTGCAGCTTCAGGATTACAAGTCCACAGCACTGACCACTGAGCATCCACAATGCTAAAATTTTAGTAATGTGGGATCATCATATGTCCAAGTAATTGTTGGTACTTGTGACCGATGTTGAAGTATTTTTATTTAAAGTTGTTAAAGTAACTTTTTCCAGCCAACCTTTTGCACTTTAAGCACTATTTTAGACGCAGCAATGGTTGATGTTTGTTGACCCAGGTGATGCGTCTTCCCTCACACTACATTTTTGACCGTTCTCATCATTCATGCTGTAGGCCTTTTGTATCCATATTCTCTGTGATGGTCGCTTTCAGAAGTGAAGCCTACCTTTGTTTTGTTTGTCTTTCTCTTCTCCTCCCATCATCTTCATCCCTCTGTTCCCTTCTTGTCATTGAATAATAGAAATGCCAAGTGATGAGAGTTCAAACATCAAAAAGCCAATTTCCCAGCTTGACAGAGCAATTTACCTTTTCCCATATTCACTAGCACGTAATTAAATGTGGTGGATTGAACAGCAGCATATAGACCACATATCAGTATGGCAGTATAGACTTACATATAAGCTTGCATGCATATAGTGAGAAAACATAAACCTGATTCACTGCGAGCGGAGGGTTTTCGATTAGTGCTCGATAGATTTATACATGCCTCTCTTTGTGTCTTTGCTATACATACACTTTTACTCACACACCCGGCCTCACTGCACTGTGGCTTCTTTTTTTTTTAACTATATGAATCTTTGGATGCCTCCATCTTCTGATATGTTTCTCTCTTATCAGTGATACCTCATTATTTTCTGTGCTCATAAAAATGAACAATGGCACTAAATCAGTTTCATCATGGCTGTTGTTTCGCACTTTCATGTTCAAATGTTCCTAGTCTAATAAAAAAGAAAGCAGGGTGAGATAGATTTTTCATCTTGTCACTGCTTTCTGTTGTTGACGTCACTGAGAGAGGAATATTTCTTTTATTCGGCACATCCCTGTGGATGACATCACCTAATTGCTTTAAAGTGAGTTACTAAGTGGATTACATCTCATAATCTATTGATTTCTTCTGTACCTTTGTACCAAATGACTTACTTTTCATGTTATTACAAGTCTTGCCTTTAACATGCAGCTGTTAGATTATTTTTTTTCTTGCTCCTGTAATAATTAAAGGCCAAACATTCTTTGAGTTAATATATATCACCTGCCAGCTTTTATGCCAGAGTTTTATGTCCAGGAAAGAAACAATGTTGCCACACAATTTGTTATGCTTTGAGTATATGTTGAGAATAATGCTCAGCACCAAATTCCAGCTCAAAATCTTTAGAGGTGGCTGAGTTTTAGCAGTTTTTGTGTTTTCTATGTTCAGCTGGCTCTGGTGGCCATCTTGAATTGGGTTGACTGGAGAAGTCAATCAGTTAATATTAACCCAATGATTACTCTTTAAAAGTTTCATTGGAATCCATTCTGTGGTTCATGAAATATTTTGCTAATGGTACAGACAAACTCACACATTTTACCTTTACTTTTGTCAGTGAGCAATACAGAACTTTTTATTTATTTTATTTTATTTTTTTACACAGTACCACAAATTTAAAGAACCTGTTTTCATTGCTGTTTTGATTCTCGTGTATGTTCTGCACGAAGTCTATGATCCTTTGTTGTAGCGTCATGTCTACATTTGCACTAGTGATCTCAGAGGGCAAGGTCAAGCCTCAGAGCTTGTAAAACAGCTTTGTAAGGCGACCTGATGGCTGCAAACAGCCCCGTCTGTGTGAGAAGGCTCAGAAGCTGGCATGATAGTCTGATGATGTACCTCTGTATTGATTTAGCTATTGTACAGAAATGTACTGTACTGCAGGGTGGAGAAACCTTACCCCTGGCACTGCATCAGAGAGGGTTCATATTAAATTCAGTCAGCATTTACTGCACTTGGAGGTCAGTGTGAAGAGACTGTCATGTGCTCCTTTTAACACAATTTCTTTGGTGTTTGTCCAAGTTACTAAAAATGTTAGCGAAGACATGCAGTGACTGGGAGAATAATGAGGGGATAGACACTGAAATTGCCCTTGTCAGTAAGCCAGTGAAGTGCGTTTCTGATCATTTTGTCTTAGTCTTTTTTATACTGGACCATGTTGAAATTAGTGGCACAAAGGTTTATTGCCTGTAGACACTGTCATTTAAGCAGAGTACAACTGTCGAAATGAATTATTGTTGTCTGTCAGGTCGTCTAGGCTCTTAAGTTTAACACTTTAACTGACATACACTGTCGACTATTAAAATGTAGAACCAGGGTTTTTATTTAAGAAGACAAACAATCCCTGTAACTATGTTGTAGGTGTTTTGAATCAAAATTATACACACTGTAGCCAAGTAAAATCTCAAAGGCAGTTATACAAGTGAAAATAGTAAGGCATTTCTAAAAAATGTCTTCATTGAGTGGGTTAATATATTTACAAAAAAGTACAATGATTCTCATCAGGATGCTTCTTTAAACTGGGTTTTTAGCCTGCATACTTGAATGATCTATCTGCCAAACGCTGTGTCTTGTTCTTAAGTGACACACAAGTAGACACAAACAGGTCTGTCAAAGCAGAGGGATGAGTGATTAGCTGATCAGAGTGTGATTTGTGACACTGTCAGAGAGACAGACAGCGAGTGAGAAAAGTCTTAATGTGGTTGGAAGGGAGCAGTGTGACTTGAGTTTGAAAAGAAAATGGTCAGAAGTAGATTTTAAACTAACTTTGTGTGGGTGTGTAAAGCACACAAAATATTTTGGGTTAATTAGATCCTCTCTGTTTGGAAGTTTCCATGCGTGTTGTTTGAAATACAATTTTGTTTCAAAGGTAGTTTGGAAAATATGCACATTAACACCATTCTTAACTTTCATACTGCATGTGCTAAGTGTTTCAGCAAATTGTAAGCTTCACATGAGCAGATTTTAAAGCTGTATCTTTTTTTGTTATTACAAGGCTGACAGAAAGCAAGTTTTGACCACAAAAGTTATCCTGACCAAAATGCTGGATAACACCCTTGTGAAATTGTTGCACTTCTGTATTTGTCATATTGCAGGATAAAAAAATAAATATTTAGTTGCATTGTAACTGGATTTAAATCTTATTTAGACTTTCTTAGCCCTAATAATAATTGCATTGATTGTGACAGTTTTAAAATAAATTGTGTTCAATTTAGTTGAATTTGAATTAAAGCCATTTCCTTTTTGTGTGCAATGTAAAAATAATATAATCTTTTAGAAGGTTCATTGTGTTGCTTTTCTGTCCTTGGCCTCATTATTTCCTGCCTACACAAAAGGCTGGTGTGTGTATATGTGTGTGCTTGTTAGCAAAATATCATAGGAATCACTGAATGAATTTCAATTAAACTCTCAGGAAGTAATCATTGTATGTGCATTTACAAATTTTGGAGTCAACTTGATTGATGTAGGATAGCGGGCACAGCTAATGAACCTTAGCAAATACAAAAATGTCTGTAACTCAGTCAATCTTACAGATATTGAGCTACACATTGAATTGGTAGTAGCTTAAATTCATCCCCAATACGTCCTTAAAGTGCCAACATGTGCAACATTTTTGTGTAAAACTTTTACATTGAAGGTTGCAGGCGATATACAAGCAACTTTACTTTCACTGATAGTTGGTTTAAATATGACAGTATTGAAATTGATTGCATTTTATGTGACTGAATTTGGGTTGGAGCTGTCTTTTTTTATGTGGGTAATACAGATTTGGTGATCTTTTTGGGAGGTGCAATATTTTCATTTTTCTCTGACTCCCCCCCCACCGTTGTGTCAGTCATTGTTTACAGGTGATTCATGTCAGCACCCAAAGTGTTTTTGGCATGTCTAGCCAAATTTCAAAATTCAAAACATATGAGGGCATAAAAGGACAGGGGAAAAAATATACACTTGATAGAAACAAACAAACAAACAAAAAAAAAAAACATTTCTTATTGACTATAAAATGTCTAAAAGTTAAAAAAAATACAGGATATTAGAACTTGATATTCTACTAGTTCCCACAATTATGTATTCATAAATCATGTGTTTACTGTCCAGCATTCTTTGTCTTAATTGATAAATTTAGGCACATACTTAGTATTGAAATTTGCAGTCTCATGTTTAGGTTATGATCATCTTATGGTCAAATAGTTTACCCCGGTGAGTTACCAAGAATTACATATCTGTGCTCTGTATATGGTAACATAGGCATATTTGTACAGCAATCCTAAAGCTAGGCTTGCTGACAATATAAGCCATCCATCAACCTATTGCACAGTGATAGAATCTTATATTCCTTACCATATTATACAGATGGGACAATTACAGCAAGGCCTATAACTGCAGGTAGCTGAAACCGAAAGGGTCCCATATGTGGAATGAAACATCAGTTGCAATTACATTTGTGTGTCTTTCTCATCTATCCTTCCTCATATTCCTGTTGCCCACCCCCCTGCTTCCATCCCACACCCTCCTCCTTGATCTCATCTGCCACTAGGCAAATTAAGAGCCTCTCTATCATGACCCAAATGAGAGAGGCTCATTTGTAGCTGTTATTTATTCGTAATAAACTCTGCTCATCATCTCCACTTTCTCGTTCCTCCAACATGGCTAAAAAAAAAAAATGCCCGACTTTCAGTGGAGGGTTGTTTTTCATCCACAAACACAGTCCATTATCAGCTGAAAGCAAAAATGAATGGTTAAATGGCCATTTTCTCCTCTATGATCTCATTCTTTTTGTCTTCCTCTACCTCCTATCCTAATTCCCCTGTCTTTTTCCCACCACCTCTCTTCCACTGTCCACAGATGGATGTGTTTCCCTCTGCGGCAGCAAATAGGCCAGGGATGAAAATGCCATATTTAATATAAATAGGTGGTTCTCACTTACTTACAGTTCTCTCACAAGCACAGGCACTCACTATACCTTGCCATCTGAGTAAGACAAAGAGTCTTTGGCTGAGAATCTCCCATTTCCCTTCCCATTATCGCTTTTCTAAAACTCAATAATTGAAGTTTTCCATTGGAATACATCATCTGGCCTGCTATCACAAAGCCGTGTTGAATAAACTTCTCTTCATGGCTATTGTGCTTGAGTGTGGCATGTTTTTTTTTGTTTGTTTGTTTTTTCTTGCCTTTACTCCCTCGCTTGATCGGATAGGCTGTATTAATAACATGGTATTTGTCCAGCCACAAATAATAACAGCAATTTGCTGCCATTTGATGTCTTCTAAACTGCCCATTCCTACTGATGGTTGCATTATAATTCTTTTCATACACAGGTCACTATTACCATGCTATACATTTGCTCTAAGGCATTGGGTCTAACGGTACATTAGACTGACACAGAGAACCCAAGGTCGTGAACACTGTAAATAAAATAAAGGAATTATCGGCATATAGGTGGGGGATTTTCTGTTTGAATCATGCCTCTTCTAGCATGTATTTTTTATTTCATTTCATGGTATGAAACAACTTCATGCCAAATGGTTCTCAGTACAATATGTATATTTTTCCTATAAGTCATGTCCTTTTTAATTTACTTTCCATCATTAGATATTAGCACACTATTGTTGTAGTGATTCTTATGTGGGGTGCTCTATTTTCACAATGAACTTAATGTGTAAATGATGTATCAATAAAAACAGTAAGGTTTACAATCTTCAAAGTCAAGGTTGTTTTTCATGTGGGTTTGCCTCCGCCAGCATTGTTCTTTGTCTCTGATCCTGTATATGATGTTCATCAACACAATATCAAAGCATATTTGTCGAGAAAAGGGTTTCTGGTTTGGAAATCTCAGGGTCTTGTCTCTGATTTTTGCAAATGATGTACGTAGTTCTGTTGGCATCTTCAGATCATGACTTTTAATGCATACTGGGGTAGTTCTCAGCTGATTGGAATGATAGTCAGATATTCTAGGGTAGAAGCCATAGTTCTTAACCAGAAAAACATGAATACTTCAATGGGGATGAGTCTTTGCCTCAAGCGGAGAAGTTCAAGTATCTGGATGTTTTGTTCATGAATGATGGTAGGGTGGAGTGACAGATGGACTAACAGATTCCAAACCAGTACACCTCTGTAGATGATGATTACTTTTTTTTGGTGTATATTTGTTTACAGCAATGCAAACTGTCATCTTGTCCAACAATAACCAGGTATGTCTGTTTTGTTTGGTTTACTTTTAGGTTACACGTGTGCCAGTGGAGAGCTGTGAGCAGTACACTTCCTGTGGAGACTGTCTGGGATCAGGAGACCCTCACTGTGGTTGGTGTGTCCTACATAATGTGTAAGTGCTTACATTGTTCACTGTTTTGTATGTATGTGGTTATTTTTAGCTGCTGTATTGAGTGCAGTGGTTTTGTATTTGTCCCATAAGAGAGACCTGTTTGAGACTGCTTTGCCCCACAGGCATCACCTTATTTAAAAGGCATTTATAACTTCTTTAAAGTCACAGTATGAAACAGTTTTACTTGGTCACTTTTCTTGGATCTTTAATAATGTAATTGGAATCTGAAGTTTGTTTGTTAAAAAAATAGTTTATTGCTTTTCTACTTGAAAGATGCGGCACTATAAATACTCTACATCTTTCAGTCATTTGTGCTTAGCAAAAAGACAAATTGATGCTGCAATTTTATTTTTCCTTATTTGCATACAACTGGCAAGTATAATTTATAAAAAAAAAATAAACAGACATTGTAGGTTACTTAAAATGCTCTTTCTTTCTCTGGCTTTTCTCACAGTAAATTTTTTTTTAACATTTCAAAAAGCATGCATTTCTGTTTTCCAAGAAAACAGTGAATAGAAAAAAAAATTCTGTATAGTTAGTGAGTTCTCACATTAGAGAAATAACCAAGAAAACTAACCAGTCAAGCTAAATGTATCATTACTGTTGTTTGAAAAGAGATCTCCAGAGATCAGTCAAATAAACTTGAAAATGAGAAACCCCTACAATGTAACTCACCTTACTAAATACATGTTGTATTAAAAGCTGATGAATGAGAGAGCGAAGAATTTTTGACCAGCTGGTGTCGATCAGCTAGAACGGTGTCACTGCTCTTTGTGAAGAAAACCCAATTATCTTTTTTGTACTGTAAAATTTTTGTTAAGGCATTTTGATTGACTCAAACCTTGGTTACACATGAACTGCTGTAAATATTTATCCACTATATTGTTATTATCATGCTTTTAATAATGTTGATATTGCAGGTTGCTTCTTTCAGGCTCTACAAAGCTATTAAAAAAGTGCTGAATTGGTTGTCATGACACCATTGAACATGACATATTCCAGTTATTGCTGTGTTCAGTTTTTTAAATGCAGGTTATTCATAAGCAGTTTTTTCTCATTTGCATGCAACTTTGCATGCAATGATGAACTGCCTGAAACTCTAAGATTCTGCTATCAGTATAAAATTGGATGTGTACAACTTTGTAAGAAGAATGCATGTTCACCAACTGATGAGCATGAAAGGCATGCTTATTAAAGAACAAACTGTAGTTTACCTAAACAAGGACAACTAGTAAACACGACCGATTTGAACTAAACAAATCTAAATATATTACTTATGGGTTTGTAACAGTAAAGAGACAGTACTATACTCTCCTTCATTAGATGTTCAAGGAGGGATCACTGCGAGCGAGCAGAGGAGGCTCAACGTTTCACCACCAGAGTGGAGCAGTGTGTTCATCTTTCTGTCCATCCGGAGACCATCTCAGTAACCATGTCAGAAGTGCAGGTATAGTGTTGTCAAATCTTATCATATAACATGTTTTGTATTGTATTTGTTGTGTATTTGTGTGATATGAGAAGTATAAAAAGAGACATGGACAGGGAAAGTGATATAAAATGATATTAAATGAAACTTGTCATGGCAAACAATCACTTTTAGCTCTAGCTGAAAAGTGTGTTGTGAGGCACATATCTGAGCAGGATTCTTTGCTATGGGGCATCAGTAATGAAATTTATTGATTTAAATTTCTGCTGTACCTCATCTTTCTGCTTTCTGTCCTCCTTCCTAGTTGGTGCTTCAGGCACAGAATGTGCCCAGTCTGTCTGCAGGAGTAAACTGCTCCTTCGAGGACTTTGTAGAGACAGAGGCCCGCATCTACAGTGGACGGATCTTCTGCCTGTCTCCCTCCACAAAAGATGTTGCACCCATCACACGTGACCAAGGTAAGCTCATAAAATCAGAAAACTTACTGGAAAGAAAATCCTATTTAAACAAAGTATAAGTAAGAAAAAGGACAAAGTTTTTAATGATGTATTATATCTGAACATCATTAACTATAATTATATTTTTTACTATAGATGTTTATATTTCACAATTTCCTTTTTCACATTTTTTATTTCTACTAAAGTAATTTATCTTATATTTATGGTGTTAAACTCAGTTACACAAACTAGCAACACATAAAGAGACAAAAGTCACTCTCAGCATCTGCATTATAGAAGATCATAAACATTTCAGGTATGTGATGTAAGCAAATAAATAACCATAGCCACCAATTAGGTTATGTGCTGTGGTTGGATATCACAATTTAAGGACTTATCACTCTCCATCTTTAGTTCTACCAACATCATATTGGTTTGTGTATCTTCCTCTTGTTCATTTGGTAACCCCATCTGTAACTCAAAGTACTCTTGCATATGTAATGTTCAATTTAAAGTCCTAAAATATTTTATAGGGATGTATTTCATAGAAAATTATTGACAATAATAGGCACTGGTCTATAGAGATTCATGAGGTTTAGAACGAGCCTCAAGTGAGTATTTAAGCAGCTATATTTTTTGTACTGTACTTTATGTTTATCTTGCATAACTTAAAGTTGGTCTTTATTTCAGGTTTTCAGAGCGGCAGTTATGTTTGATTTAGCTCCTTCCAGGTGGGGAGGAAGTCTATACTCCCTGGAATTTGGACATAACCTTCAAGTTATGCCAATGAAATAACCTTAATTTATGACCAGTTCCATTATATAAAGAAGAATAAAAAAATAAAACTCCATCATAACTCTTTTATTTTTTTATGTGTGTCTCCTTGTAGGTGATCAGCGCATAATAAGGTTGTATCTGAAGTCAAAAGAGACAGGAAAGAAGTTCGCCAGCGTTTTGTTCATCTTTTACAACTGCAGCGTCCACCAATCGTAAGTTATGTTTATATGTATGAAAGTGAGCAAAAACAAACTATGTATTGCAGTTTAAATTGTTCTCAAGCTTTTTATTAAAGTAAAGGACACATACAGCACAATCTTTCTGCTGCACTAAACTCCAGTCTTTAGTCCACATCATCAGAAAAAAACGGGAATGATCTGTTTTCACTCGCTTCAGCTTCATTTTTACGGGACTGACTAGCTAGCAACATCCTTCTTTAGACAATTACACTTTGAACACGTTAGGTGGGCTGTTAGGGAAGATACCGTCATTAAGAAGCAGCGCGACTGATGTCTGTGCAAGGTGGAGCGGGATGTACACTAGTATTTATTTTTTTATTCTGGTATTTATTCTCTGATTAATGCACTGCATGCCATGCCATCAGTTTACCCTTTGCGTGCCGTCTGTGGCACGAGTGCCCAGGGTTGCCGACCCATAATCTAAGAACTGTTCAACAGACACAGTAATATGCAGTAAGTGATGTTTGTATGTGCTTCCTTACCAAAAGTTCAAAAACATTGGCCTGCATGTAGCTTAATAATGGAGAATAGTGAAAATGGTGTGTAACCTTTGCTTGTTTAGTATTCAGTGTATTGGAGCTTTTAACAAATCAATTAGTTAATTAAATCTCAGGCAATGAAGTGACTACTGGTGAGTGAAATAATAAATCAATTCCTATCCATGCAAGACCTGGTAGAGCAACCAAGCTTAGGATACTAAAACACATAATTCATGGTTTTTGGAATTGATTTATCCACAATATAAATTAAAAAAAATACTTTTTTTTTTGTCCTAGTTTGAACTCTTATTCTGTTTTGTTGCATGTGTTGATTATTGAAGGTGGAGTAGTTGGTCAGACTAATAAACACATGTTAAAACCAAAACCAATATTATTTAATTTTTTAGATGATTACTGGTATAACTCGAGATCTTAACAATGAGTTCTTCTGGTTTATAGGAATTAAACAATTGACACTTTGAATTAAACTGATAGGTAGGAGATGATTAGTAAAATGTCACTTTTTAAAGACAGTACAACAGTATAATATTTGGACCAACATGATTGATTGCTGTGAGGGCAATTCATCTCATATAACAGTTTGGGTTTTAGTTGGTTCCCTTGCTAACATTAGTCCAAGCAGCTAAAGAGCAATTACCAGAGTTCATATCATCACACTGTGTGCGCTAATAAAATTTGACAACAAGCAACAGTTGAAAAACTACTGTCATCTCCTTTGTAGCATTTCTAATCTCCCAAAATGACAGCCTGAAATAACTATGACAAGATCTTACCAGTAACAGCTCTTGTGTTAATTTATTTATGGCTTGCCTTCTTTTGTTGCCTTTGAGATTCAACTGATGCCCTTTTAATAATGCCATCTTGTTGCACTTTGTTTCCCCTTTTGCATCTGTAGGTGTAAAATTTGTGCTTCTTTGCAAAAGCCTATGTGGTCACAGAAAATTATTTATTTCTATTCACATTTGTCGGGTAGAATTTCATCCAAACTTGCACAAACAAAGAGGGGGCAGTCTTGTTAAAGCAACAGAGCAGAAGTGGGGTAAACCAAATAATGAATGAAGAATGTGATCCTGATTGTCTTGTTAAATAAAGGTTAAATGAAAATAAATAAAATGTCATTCACTTAATGACTCTTGGCTCCCTTGGTGAAGTCACTGAGTGTGATTCACTGCTTTGAGGTTTGCTCACTCCTGCTCTTCCACCTGGCACAGACTCACGCCTCACATTAAGGTACCTGGAGTCTGTGTGGAGACACTTAACAATGCATCTGCAGGACACTTAAAGTGGATTTCTGCTACACTTACCAAGTATCAGTCGGTAAATGCACCACTGCATGTAGGTTAGATTTTTTAACGTCTGACTCAATTGTAGAATTACAAGCATTATTGCAACTAGTATAATAGTGTAAAATTCATTTTTTCTTGACACATTTTTTACCTCACTACTCTAAAGGCCACATTTTCCATGTTTTCTTTCATCCGTCTTTTTTTTCCTCTTTTGTTTTGTGTATCTTTTACCTCTGTCATCTCACACTTTGCCCATCTCTCTGTCCCCTGGTTCTAACCCCTCTTAGCCCTCTCCACCTCCTCCCCTACGTCACTTTTTTTCTTTCCACTCACTTGTTCATCAAGCCCATTTTCTGCTTGCATTCTGCTCTTGGCCCTGCATATATCTGCATAGTAATAGGACATTAATTAGTTCTAGCCAGTGTGCATGTGTAGAGATGGTCATAATGGAGTGGTCTAGGAGAGGCTCACCTGGGCCACTTGTTTCGAAGCCTAGGTCTCTTTTGTTGATGTGTATGTGCATATGTGTGTGTATGTGTGTTTTTCAAGAGTTAAAAAAATATGCTGGAAGTATTAAAGTGACTGCAAAACAGAGTACATTAGTGACTATTTGCATGTATTTGTGTGTATGCTTTACATGTTTACTCATTTGTGTGTGGGTTTGTGTTTCTTGCGTATCTGATTTGCCAGCCCACCCGAGCCTTTTTTCTTTGCTACGTAAATACAGCTTTTCTGGCCCCCCTAGGAGCCCAAGGGACCATAAAACTACAGTGCAGTTATTACAGAAGCAACCATAACGTAAACCTACATATTACACACCACTCCCTTTTCATTATTACCTTTCACATCTAAATCTTTGACCCTGCCTGTAGGTAGCCGGGCACAGGAGTAGCAGCGTTCAACGACTAATAATGGAGCTATCCTCATGGGTGTGGTGGGCGAGTAAAAGCACAGCAGACTGAGAAACACATGGGCATACAGTATCTGCACAGATGCTCAAGCCGAACAGCCTGAAGGCAGGACCCAGACAGGCTTGTGTAGAACTTCACACAGCCTCGTGTAACATGCTGGAAGGTGCGTGCATGCAGCACCAGCATCACCAGCCGCACAGATACTTTAAGCAAACGCACAAACAGGTGCTTTCACAGTCAGAGGGAGCACACAGAGACAGAAGGCACAGACTTGGCACAGTAAATTACGCTGAGAGCTATTTACATACGCTTTTACAATATTAGAAATTTGCATTAAAAAAGAGATTTGGAATAGTTTAATTGAGCATGCGAGAGGAGGAATAATGCATCTTTAAAGAGGGGGATTGAAGCACACAGGAGGTAGAGCGCTGAAGGGAAGAGTGGAACATTGAAGAAAACTCACATTCACTGAGTCCTGGAGAGGCATGAAGAGGGAAAGAGAGATATAACGCAGTGTTAGCAAACAAGACCGAGATTGTGCCCATTGTGTCAGGAATAATACGTCCCACACAGCTAAAAGGTTAGCGCCCCAGCTTCAGTCCACCATGACCATTACAATATGAAAGGGCTGAAATCCATGCAGTGAAAAGAGGTACTCAGTGAAAGGGATCAGCCCACACTCCAGCCCCTCAGGAACGCCTTTCATTTCCAGACGATACCTCAACCTTCCCTTACCTTGTTGATCCATCAATGACTCCTGGAATTATTCGTACAGGGACCATTTTAAACTTGTGCTTCTTTGTGATGACACAGCTATGAGTTGAATTTTGTGGCAATGCTCTTAATTCTAATTTTCAGTGAATATGATCTTATTTAATTAAACTGAGAGTTGAGACTCACAGATTGACTGCTTTTGGACATTGTCGTGACAAGATCCAATATCATCGAGTAATGAGTCTGAGCCCTCCCACTGGGATTCTAAACTTCTCATTTGGCTCTTGTGCTGCCTAACCTAATGATGTATGTAGCATTTTATTGCTGCTTATTTTGTAGTTTTACTAAATAAAACACAAAGGGGATTTTTTTTTTGTAAATCAAGCTGAACAGCCAGCCTTCTGCGCTCTAACCACATGAGACTGGCATATTTGTGGAAGATTTTTTTTGAGAGAGGTTTTAATTAAAATCACAAAAGGACTGTGGCTGTCTCTCAAACTGATAAAATCATTAAAATTTTAAACCTTGCGTCTCAAATTGATTCTTTTTTGGTTAAGGCCAACACATTCTAACATGTTTTGATAGGCTTTAGATATAAGGCTAACCTCCTAATTAAGAAAGAATTGCAGCTCAATTTGTGACTTCATCAACACTGACCAGAATTAATTGATGATGCGATCTCTCACTCCCTTCCTATGCTTGTGCCAGGGCCTTTGCTTGCATATGAACAGCTTTGTTCCATCGATCCAGCCTCACAAGAACAAAAGCTTGAAGAAGATGAAAAGGTGTTTGACCTAGCTCTGTTGCTATAGGCCTTGCTAAATAGCAGGGGATTTTATTGACTACGTTGCAGCAGCGCAGCCACTTACCCCAAGCCAGTTGTCCAGGCATTGACATCTCTACTGTAAGACAAGTCTCTACTGCCCAGGTGACCCGGAGGAATGCTTCCCTGTCAATGTGGGTGACAGCTTGTGTGTATAAGTTTGTCTCAGCCTGTGAGTGTGTGTTTTTGTCACCGTGAGTGTGCATAACATTCCTGTGAATGTGCATGCACGCATCCCTGCAACAAGAAATCAATAAACCCTGGGGTTAATAGTAAGGAGGAACTGACTCACGAGCTCGACTAACAAACATTGGACTGTTAGCATAACCTCAGTCCACCCTTCTCCCTGTGGAAATCCACTGACATTGATTATAAACCTCAGCCTGCAATTCAGTCTAGTCTCACTAGCTTATCTCTGACTATGTAAAGCCTCTACCATCAGTCCATCACTCTAGTGCAAGCAATTTAGGAGTTAACCCTCCAAAATCTGAATAAACCAAGGACAGAGATGGAGACGGTGCAAGGATTAGACTGAAATTCAATTTGAAGTCTTTCTGGCAGCAGGCTGGCTAAGCAATTGTCCTCCAGTTTGGAGGAGTTGAGTTTAAAACCCCACTGTGGCTCATTAGTGTGAAGTTTTCAAACTAAACCTGTCAAAGATCACTTGTCAATCATGCAGTAAGTATAATATTATGTTTAATTTCCCTTTAACTCCCTTTAATCCTTTTCTTTGGATTCCCTTTACCTCTACTGCAACAATGGGTTTTTAAGTTACCAATAGAGCTAATGTTTTCAAAACATTAGAAAGTTCTTTTCTTTTATTAGCTTTTCTTTTTAGGTTTTACTAAGAGGGCCACATTTGAACAGGAGAACATTTTTGCGGATTTCACACAGACAAAATCAAAGGATAGCAGTGTGTATTTGTCTGAATAGTATTGTGAAGTTCTCAGCTGGGCTAGATTTAACTCTGATCAGAGATGCAGACTTTCAGGATTCAGTACTTTAAGTTGTATAAAGACAATTTTTATTCAAATTGATAACATTAAAATTATCAGTTCAGTTCAAAGGAGGGGCTGCTTGTTTTGAGGTTTTCAGATTTACTTTTGTCATTTCTTTTTCACATTTTTTTTGTTTTGTTTATTATTTTTTGGTAATTGAATGACCATTTTAGTCTTGAATGCAAATCAAATACTTTGTAAAATTCCTAAATGTCATCGTAAAAAACAGACTCTAATTTAAAAAAAAGGTTGTATCTGTAATTGATTGAAAGCCTTAGTGTAAACTTTATGCACAGCTAGCATACATCTGATAGCAACAAGACTTTTTGTTAATGAAACATGTAGAAAGTCAAACATTCTCCACCAGCTCAATCAGAAAACTGCATAAAACCTCCCCACTGTAGATTGAACTTTATTGTAAAAATAGAGATCTTCAAGAGGTTTTGTCTCATTTCTGGGTAGTTCTGAAACATGACCAACATAAGAAAATACCTCTCACCCACTTAAAACACATTAAACAACCCTAAACAAATTGCAAACTGTTAAATCAAATATAATAAATGATTTTCTGAGCTATATCAGTTGGAGTTTACTCCTGTAGTTTTCCTAAATTATTGATATAAAATTGTGAAATGTGGGTGCGCACTCAGTGTGATATCTTTGTATTTATTTTTATTTTTTTTAAGTATATAACTGAGTGTGCAAGTGCTGATTGTGTTTAATGACTATTGTTTCTGCTAAATGACCAAAGGTTACAAATGAGCCCCCTTGTTTGTTCACATGTTGGATAATTTGCAGAAAACAATGAAATATGTGAGCAAACAAAGACTTTGATCAAAACTTTTTGTTTAGTATTATAAACTGAGGAACTGCTGACAGTAAACTTCTGACATTAAGCAACCATAAAAGCTAAACTAGCCATTGCATTTGTGGACAATGTTTCCTTCTATTCCATCATTTTGGTCCCAGTGATATCCTTGTTTTTGTCTGTAATCCATGATTGAATGTGTATATATTCATTTTGCCTCCTCAACTCTGAATGAATAAAAATGACAAAAAAATTGTTATATAAAACCAGGCTTATCTTGGTCTGCCAGCTTAGTTCTCTCTAAGCCTCCAAGCATGGAGAATAAGAAGGAAGGAGTGCTGCTTTGACTGTGACTGCTCTCCCTCTCAGCTGTTTTCAGCAGCCGCCTTGGCCTTGCTGACAGCTGAAATAAAATCCTAATGCAAGAGGCCATAGCTACACTTGTCATTCCAACGTGATTTCTAGAGATTTAGTCATAAACATTTGATGTGTGCGACTGTGTTGATGCATGTCTATGCTCAGGCTGTCATAGTATGATTTACACCCCCAAGTTGAAGGTTTCTGTTTGATCTGTTTCCCACTTCTCTTAATTTTGTTGACAACAGTTCTCTCTGAACATATTGTGCATAATCGAGAATAAGTTGTCAGTGTAGCTGGGGTGCCTTTAATACAAATATGATCATTATTATTTTTTGTGTCAATTTTGTCAATTGTATTGGAGCACTGTAAATGTGTAGACTGTGATTTTTTTCAATACAGTGCAGGTCATGATTCAACCTTGTCCATTGCTAATTTTTCAGTGTAGAAGTTAGTTTTATTTAATTTTCTTTGAAAATATTTAGCAACATTTTGTAAATACAAAAGACAAGCAAAAGTATAATTAATACTGCCACTGGCCTTGTGACAGGAGTTGAGGAAACTTTTGCACTGACTAAACGGGCTGATCAGGTGAACTGATACATTTTCAGCCTCAGCACTATTAGCATATCCACAGTTTATGCTTAGAGCACAACACGGACAGTGTTTAGTTGAGAAAACAACGCTAAATTAAAATGGTTCCATGCAAAAGTATAGAGGCTTAATATTAGCTAATGTAGCATTCTTTCACATCACTATATTGTTTTTGAGAAAAAAGTTGTTTTATAAGCCTGAAAAACAAAAAAAGGCATTTGTTTGGCTAGCAATTAGCCTAGCCTGGATAAAGACTTTTTTTCTCTATCACAACTGATGGGGTACTATTGAAAACTATTTGATAGAATGTAACTTCAAAAATGATTAAACTACCCATTTAATCAAACAAGAGTCACTTCTGTCTGTTGTTGCTTTAAGGATGTAACCCACTAACCTTTCTTTCTCATTCTGCTTTGCTTCCAGGTGCCTGTCTTGTGTTAATGCCAACTTCCCCTGCCACTGGTGCAAATATCGCCACATGTGCACACAGGATGCCAGCGACTGCTCCTTCCAGGAGGGACGAGTCAACACTTCGCAGGTGAGGGGCTGAGTACGCTCACAAACTTAGAAACACTGAAGAGCATATAAGTACTCCACAAAAAACACAAAGATTCCAAAAAAGTCGTGTAAAGTAACATGTGAAGACATTCATGAGGATATATGCCATGCACAAATACAAATACACATGCGAGTATGTCTGGCTGCATAGTAATCCAAGGGTGCAGCTGGGTCCTGTACAGCATCTGACTGTTTGTATGGGAGTGGATGAATGAGTGCTGCTGTGAGTGGCCCAGCAGCAGCTGTTGCACTCTAAGGAGCACTAGATTTATTCACTTATAAACAAGATGGAGTGAATGAGTATGCAAATGGAAGCATCCAAATGTTATATTTGCATGAAAACCCATATCCTCTTATGAGCTGACAAGCTTTTACATACCCTGTCTTTGTCCATCTCTAATTCCCCATGCAATAATACCAAAAGTTACTACAGGTTGTATTTAACAATATTTATCTTTATCCTTTGTCTTTAATTTTAATTTTGAATTAAGAAAGGTGACTAATTAACTCTAAACATTTTGCCTTATTCTTCTTTACTTTATTTTTGTTTCCTTTACTATTTCTTATTTCTTTTGCACTTTTTTATAGACAAGCAATTGTTTTGTGCATCATAGGCGCAAACACACTTAACTGTTCTCCTTTGCTGGTTTTCTTGTGTTTTTTGTTTGAGTTTTTTTCACTCGCTTAATCTATCTTTAAAAACAAATAAAACCTGAAATTATGAAACAGTTTAATCATAATACAAATATGTAACTTGGAAATCAAGTAGGCATGTGTGTGTGTTTACATGCAAGTTTCTGTATACTTTTGGAATTTCCTGTTTTTGTTTTTAGTATGTTTTTTATGTGTCTGAGGCTACAGAATATACTGTATCTGTAGGCATGTCTATAAACCATGCCAAAGGAGTGAAATAAGTATAAGAATTTGTCTATGATATATTTTTTGAGTGCTTAGAAGAGTTCAAAGAGAAGAACGAAAAAAAAGAATAAAAAAAAAGAATGAACTTATGAAGGACATCTAATTTGTGAACAGTTCAGCCTGACATCTGTCAGTTTATTTTAAAAGCTACATCAATTCACTGATTACTTTTTTGTTGTCTGCTTTTTTTTTCCCTAAAGTCTCATTCTTTGAATGTAGATGTTGCCATGGTTACCAAGACACTTTGAATGTCAGGAGGGGTTTGTTGAATTTTAATAGACACAGACAGTCATACTTGTGCCACATTCTTTCATGGATTATTGTTATTGACACAGCAGGCATTGATGAGCGCTTCAGGCTTCAGATGCATGCATGCATTTGGATGTATCACTATGATTTTTTTCTGTCATTGAATAGGTACTATTTTGCAGCTGTGCATATGCTCACCTTGGCCAACAACAGTAGTTTTGTTACACATTTATCTCTTCTAGTCTCGATTTTGTTCCAATTTGCCAGTTCGTAGCCCCTGCTGAAGGCAATATTGCCCATCACTGCTGCCTGAAAAAGTTTCCCCCTGTGTCATTAGCAGTCAGTTGCCAAAGTGATTGAATTCACACTACACTGGTTATATTCCCAAAGGCATTTGTCATATTTCTTGAGGCTGACTTCACTTCATATCTGATAAAACTCATCGCATCTGTGAATATGCGGCATTGGTAAACCACAAAATATCACTTTTTTCTTCCTTGAGCGTGTTAACAGATAACTAGTTTTTTGCCCTTTTAAGGTAAGTATAATTCTCTACTGTCACTTCCTGGATTTGTAAATATATATAAATCTGCTCTTTTGTGACAGCAGATAAACAGAGAAGCACATTAGGGGCGACCAGGCAGAAAATTGCCAGAGTCGGAGAAACACTTGAGAAGGCCATCAACAGAAAGGCATATAAACACAAACAATGAGAGAAACAAACACCAGTGCAAACAAACACAGAGACAAACAAATTTGCCATGCTCCAATGAATCCCAGCATTGGGCTGGTAAAGCCGGCTGGGCCAAGGCTTGGCCCTTGGGGTGGGTTCAGATGACTTCATTTAGATTCAGGGAAATAGGAAAAATAGGAGAATATTAAAAACCAGTGAAAAATGTAATAGAAAAACAGGTTTGTTTGCATTTTCTTTTTCATTTCTGTCTACAAGGCTCCCTGCTTATTCTGTTACTGATTGCATTCTGGCTGCTTGTTAATTAAGGCGTTCATTCATTTTGTATGTTGTAGCTTTTCACTTAGCATATTTCATGTCCCACAAATGATTTAATGCAGTACAGGATTGACGGCAAAAACAAAGTGGCTGCCAAATATCCTCCCTTGATATGAGCTTTGAAGGGACGGGACTTAGTTTTGTTTTTGTGTGTGTGTGTCTATTTGTATTGTGCTATAAACAGCAGCAATTCCATTAATAGTTTTAATCTGTGAGGCTGGTTCTTAATTATAACTTCATGTTGCTCTTTTTTTCTTATTGGATACATTAGAAATAGGTTTAAAACACAAAAGTAAAACATTTATCATATTGTGAGAAATTTGGGGAATTAAAAAGTACTTTTGTTCCAATAACTTGTTCATGATGCAAAGAGAATTTGCTTATTTGATAGCCTTGTAATGGTCACTCTACCATGTTAAGTTTGGTATCCAAATAGAAAATTAAAACAAGTGGTCTGTAGCTGTGATCATTTTTTAAAGTTTGAGAATGTTCTGATTTATTCAATAAACCACTTTGCAGGAGTCTGCTAAACCATAGTGCTTACTTCTGTTCTTTATTGTTGCCTTTTTAATGCAGTGGTATTTTTTGTCCAAACAAGTTGTAAGACACCATTTTTAAAGTTTGTGTGTTTCAGCACTAACAGGATTGAAGATGGTGATTTTAGTCCCCCTTCTTATTGTTTGCTTTTGCTTTTTTCTCTTTACTTATTCATGTTTTTTTTTGTTTTAAATTGTAGCATGGAGATGCATATTTCTCTCAGCTTGATGTATTCATTAAAACAGTGCCTGAGTGAAGTCATCCGAATCTGTCAAAAGAAGTGCTCATTACGAGCCAGAGCTTGTTCTACATCAGCCACTCTGAAACAGTTTAGTTAACCATTGAGGCATTGACCTTTTCAAAATGTGAAAATGCAACTCACCCGCTAAGACAGGCCCCCGGTATGATCTGTCTTTCCTTCTCTTTGTCGTTTGTTGCATTGCTCTTGCAGTTGCTTTCCTATTTCATCACTTCTTTCTTTTTTCTGTCCTTTCCCCTTTTCCTTAAAATCACCCCTTTCATCCCACATATTCTCTGTCTTTTGCCCTCTTTCCTTTTTTTCGAGGAATCTCAACCTCCTTACTCTTGGTGGAAGACAGTAGGCCCATGATACATTGCTGTTGCACTGAGGTGTTAACTAGCAGCTTTGCAGTATTGTCTCATTAATTATCATTAGTAAGCTGTTTTAAGCTCCAGATGTACACAAGGTGAATATAGATACGTAGATCAGTGAAGGCTTTTGTGCTGCTAATTAGTGGATGCATCAGCTTGATAACCGAGCTGGTCAGATACTCATATGTTCCTATCGAATCACCAGACTGCTGTAGCATACAGGAGCTCAGATAAATGCATACGGTGATCAGACACAACATAAAAACTACTGACATGTGGACTTATTAACACTGATTGTCTCATGTAATGTTATGCAAAGAAAATGGGCATTTGGATCTTCTTTTACAGTTCTGCAGTTTGGCAGTCCAAACACAAAGAGTCATCCAAGCATTCTCACTAGCAGCATTTGGCTTTGGTGGCAGAACATTATGCTTGGCCACACAGCTTGAACTGCTTCAAGATGCCTTTAACTAATATGAGGAGTCCAAGACATTAGCCAAACCCCCAAAGTCTTCATGCCCTAGTTTGTTTTGTTATTCATAAGATGCCACTCTGCAAACCACAGGACCCAAAGGATACTAAATGACTGTACCAAACACCTCTAGACATCATGTGTCATCTGGACCTACTACCCTTGCTAGCCAGTTGAAATTAATGTTTCAGTTTATCTTTGATTAACAATAAGAAAACCGTATTATGAACATATTTCTGTAATGCTATAAGAAAGCCATGGATCTCACCAGCCATCTTACTTTGCGTATTTGATCTCTAGTCCACTGAGCTCTCTCTTCTTGTTAAATCGCTCCCTCATTCCCTCAACAAGTCAATTAGCAGGAGCCAGACACCCTCTCCTTTTGTCTTTCAGCTATGGGTGTCAGAGTTACAGCTGTCTCTTCATTGTTTCAGACTGCTGGAACTCAGGCTGTTGGTACACAGCTCTGAGTAGCCCAGCTCGGAGGCTCTGAAGCTGGAACTGGCACAGATCAAGCCTCCATTCTCCCTCTGGATCTCTCTGGCTGGGGGAACTGCTTGCCACCGATAGGCTCAGCTGTGTGTCTGTGTGTGTGTCCTTGTGTATGTATGCATATACATGTTAATTATTCAGAGTGTATTAAAGCTTAAAAATGCATCTCCAGATGCCTCTCTGATCATTGCCATGTTTAATGGAGAGAGACAGTTGATATGAGAGACGGAAGGTGGAGCATCTACATAAGGGGAGGAGTGTGGCAGTGCTCTAGTTGTTGGGGAAGAAGCACTTCTGCAATGACCACAATGATAAACTATGCACATGATTTATATAATTAAAAATAAACAAACTGAACATACCTTTAAGAACATTTTTCTTTAATAAATGCAAAAGCAGAGCTTTGTTATTTAATTCCTAGGGATCAAATGGACTAATGCCAGCTCTTATGAAGTCTGAGAAAGAATGTGCCTGAAGCTTATGTTCATTTAACAAAAGTACAAAAAGTAAAAGATAACATGAAAACATAGCTTGTTGTGTGATTAACTGTTCTCTCCCTCTTTGATGAGGTTCAAAGGTCTAAACAAGATTTGCTTTTAGTTAAAGTTGTCTCAGAATGCTCACTTTAATTGTCTCATTATGCTGGAAAGATGTCAGACTGGGCAGCACATTTGTCGAAATTGCTTAAGGGTAGTTTGTCAACAAGCTTAGTGAAATGGGATTGATTAAGTCTGTTGGCTGTTGGTAAATTTTGTAAAAAAGAAAAAAAAGACTGAAATAGCAGCTTAAGGAGAGTAAAAAAAAGTCACAAAAAAGTTGGAGGAAGTGTTTTGCATCTACGGTAAGATGAATTGAACACTTCTGGGTTGGAGGGAGCATCATTAACAAATAAAAAAAAGACCGTGCCTATTGATGAAAGCAGAGGAGGAGGCCGCTGTTTAACCATTCATGAGATGAAAGGATACTTGAGCATCGTGACACCACCCATGCCTCATATCTCCTTAGTATCTACTCAATAATTCCATATTATTATCTAATGTTATCGGCTCAGCGTAATTTTTTTCTTGAAGCTGGGCTGCTGAAAAACATTGGGTTATGTATCAGGTTTACATTGGATTGTTAAGGATTTGCTTCTGATTGCAGAGGACGAATCACAAGTATTTAAATGTCACTGATAATTAAACCAAACAGAATTTTAAGTTTCATTTCTTTTGTCATTCCTTCCGTTTTTATCTACATGTTTCATTGCAACTTATAGCAGGGCAAATTGTAAACTTAGTTGGGTAAACCTTCAAGAAACATTTATTAAGTTTACTGACCTTAACTTCTCCCCAATGCCACAGGCTTATTAAACTTAACCTTACCCTTGTGTTGTTCAAAGTTGGCAAGTAATCACTTGTGCAAAATTGGTTTTAAAAGTGTTTTGATGTTGCCCACATGTTTCATTGGGTAAATTAAATGACCATGAAACAGTTGATTGTTGTGAAGGAGAGCATTTAACAACAGTGTTGGTTTTCTTGTGTAATTTTTTTCTTGCTTAAGAATACCACAACTATTTCCTTCTAGTTGCATTGAGCTCATTCTTGTTTAAAACTGTTTAAACACTTCTTAATCAGAAAATTTATTCTTAATGCCTAAAATAAAGGAAACCTGTAATAAGAATTAGTACTCTCCAAATATGTTCTTGGTTTTGAAGATTTCTATACAACCAGGAGCATTTAACATCAGTGAGCTTAGAAGAATGATTGTGATTTAGTTTGTCTCTAAATAAAATACCTTTTTAGAGTGAGAAAAAAATGCAGTCATAAAAAAGTCATACAATCTGTCCACTTATATCCTTGTGTTACATATTCTGCCATATTGTTGTGCTGAATCGACTTTGTCATTAGTAAAGTTGTAAACCCCATTTGCAAAGTGTGGCATTATAGTTACTGCTTTAAGGGGCCAGAGTAAACTTCACTGACCAGTGGTGAGGGGTAGATTCTCAACAAAATCACAGCAAATACACTTCCTTTTTTTTCTTTAAACACAATTTATAAAAAAAAATTAGTTCTAAAGAAAAAATACAATTGTAGAAGTACAAGTCAAAAGACCTGTGTATGAAGTGTTTGAGAAATGAAATCCAACTGCCTTTTCTCCAAGGACTTAGAAATATTGATATTGTTCTAGTACTTGCAACAAAAAAAAAACCCAGTCTTGATTATTATCCTAACGTATTTTATATTATGAACTAAATTAAAATATTGCAGGGAAAAGCAACACACTTGCACTTAATTCTAGTTCTGTTTTCAGCTTATCCTAAAAAGCAGTGCACAATATTTTCGAATGTTTTATTTTTCTAAGAAAAGCAAAATCCAAATAATTAAACAACTTATACCTGAAGCTGTTCCATAAATTTAACTTTCTAAAATTGTCTTTTAATGTAGTAGAAAAAAATTATTCTTTTAAAAATATGCAAAATGTTTAAAGTAAACTTAAACTATATATTCTATGTCAAAATAAACAAAGTAAGTGAATCCACTTGGTCTGACTTACATTCTTAAAAAAAAGAGAAAAAAATAAGCAAAGTAAAATAAAAACTAAATAAAATTAAAATTCTTCAGATAGAGCCATAATGAAGTCGTATTTTATTACAAAATCAGTACTACAGCACATAATGACATGAAACCTTTATCTTTACAGCTTCAACCATCTTGCTTTCTATTCCGTACAGAAAAGGGCTGCAAGGAGTGGGTGGACACTCCAAAAGGCTTCCAGCACAGTTCAAAGTGCCTTTTATTGAAAAGAAGAGTTCCCAGTCTGCTGCAATCAAGTGTCTGCTCTCTTTCCACCTGAGACTACAACTAGGAGCTTGGTACATTTCAGCAACATAGATTTAAAAAAAAGTTTTCTTGTTGAAATGAAATAGAGAATGAATCACAAATTTAGAATACAAAATGAAAGATGCTTTGGAAATAAGAGCAAATACTTTAAACAGTAAGCTTGTCTCACAATACTGTAGTATTGTTTTATTTGGTATAATTTAAAGCTTTCTCATCAAGAATCTTTGGGGCCAAAAAACTCTTGTGTCCTTGATTATAAAAGTTGCATCACTGGCATTTTATGCTGACCTTGAAAGGTTAGCTGATTTTACATGGGTCACAGAAGTTTTTTTTTTTTTTTTCACTGGGTCATGAGTTAAAATGGGTTATGAGCCAGTTTTAGGATGGCTCCCATGCGAGAAGGAGCAGTTACTTTGTCATTTTCCACTATTAGCAGAAATTAATGTCCATCAGATTCTGATCCTGCAGTCTGAAACAAAGAGCACAGGACTGTTCTTAGACAAGAAGTTAAAAAGAATTTTGTTCACTGTCACAGATTCACTCTGCTACCCTCAGAGCCATACGCCCACACACACCCACAAACAGGTTTTAGAAGCAGCTATTGATCTGCTGGCTGATGCTTATCATCTACATCCTTCTCTTTGACCATCCAAACTTGATAGCATCCCAATAGATACACAATCACACTTGTCCATCAGAGATAGCAAACAGGGCACTGCCATTCTAATGGAGACATGTGATATGGAGTTTAGCATAGTCCGTTTAGTAGAGGTCCCAGAAGACATAGTATCTTTTTATGTTTCAAAAAACTGGTAATTTACCTGCAACACAGACACAACAGTTTTTACTACTATAACACAGGCCAAAAAAGGATGAAACCTGTTACCTTCCTAAGGATTATTAGTTAGCATTCTCCTATTTACTATTTTTTAAGTCTGCTTTTATAAGTATCATAAAACCTAATCCTTAGTTTATTTATGTTCAGATGTTTTTTTGTAGTTTTAGGAAAGGTTGGTAAACGAGCAGAAATATTCCATCAAACTATTCAAATAACACATTCAACAACCAGCAGTCACCACAGCCTCATGCTCACTCTCAGGATATTATAAACAGCTCTTATTACAGAAAGTGAAGGGATATGAATATAAACCAGGGGTGTTTTAGCACTGTGTTCCCTTTGAGGTAAATTTGTGAATAACAAAATTTTAGTAACAAATCACTGTGTCCAAAACAAAACAAGCAAGCATCAATAAAAAATGTAGGAAAAATATGAACATCTGCTAGTTTTGGAGGAGTAGGTGTTGACTTTTTCTAGGTAGAAATTTTACTTATGAGAAGATTTAATAACCCAGATTGGCAGACATTTTGATAATGTTTTCCTGCAGCATGCCAAATACAACATGAATGGCAAATCTCTTCAGCTGGTGTTGCAAAGCAACTTCCCTGACTTCAGCGTCTCCAAACTACTCCTGGCACAAAATTTAAAACTTTATTTTTTGTATGATAGAATGATATGTGACCCGTGCTACATTTTGGTGTGCAAAGTTTCTATGTTTAAGTGGGTAAACCTTCCTCTTGAAGACACTTTTGTAAATACTAACAAGCCAAACACAGGGACCAATGTGTCCACATCATTTATACATTGTATCTCACTAGCAAATAGTTCTTTACTCTAAAACGCTTTGTGAAAAATGCAAAAGGATAGTTATTATGGCTCCTTGTGTCGACAGAGAAACCTGGCTTCTTTGGCTGAAATGCCAAATGCTGATATGTAGCTGTGGTGTTCAAAGATGTCCAAATATTACATATCCCCTTGTAGACTGGGGTGTTCATTCTGCCTAATGTCAAGATTCTGGTGCTTGGGGCAGAAATAAACACACAAACCTTTTGTACTGTGTCTTATTCAATTTGTGGAATATTTAATGACTAAATAATTGTGTAACTCTTGCAATTCTAAAGACCAATCCCCATCTACTCCAATTGAAGCTTTACCAATGGGAACAGAATAAAACAGAAGGGAAAGAACAGAAGTTACAATATCAATCAGTATCAAGTGATGTGAAGGAAGTTCAGTGTAAAAAAACACAGGTATGAACATTAAGTAGAAATAAATTAAATTTGATGAATTTTATTTCCTGGGGAAGAGAACTATTTGGGCAAAAGAAACACAGTCTAATTAGGGTTTCTCAAAAAGACAGGAAATGGCCAAGGTATATGAACTTTGTTGACAAGTGAAAACATTCATTGTCATGTAAACCAGAAAATCTATGATTCACCTGTCAGACATTTTTACTGAAGGCCAATGTGGCACACAGGGGTGTTGCAGTGTGCTTGCAATGCTGAGAAATTTCAGTTTGTCTACATTTTCATTTGATCTGCATTTTGTAAATAGGCAGTCTTTGTAGTACTGGACTGAGAATACAACAAAAATATACTATGATGTTGATAAAAATTTCTATGACACATTTTCTATTTGATTTGTGGTAAACATTTTGTTATTTATTTTTATAACAGCCACTGCAAAATCCCAATTGTCTTTGTACTTTAATTTGAATCATGGGGCATCTAGGAGAAATTGTCTGATTGACCGTAGTGTTTTCTTGGTGCGGAAATGTTTAGGTAAAATATAGAATGAATAGTGAGATCTACTGGGGTGACTGTGTAATTCATTATACATCTGGTGTATGTGTGTGTTACTTCTTGTTGGATTTATTCTCTAAGAGTATAACTATATTAGCGTCTCAAACTGAGACATAGCAAAACAGATTATGTTTCTTTGTTCCTTCTGGCACATTTAGTCTTTCTATCAGGTCTTTTTCTTTTGTGTGTGTGGTTGTGGGTGGGTGTGTGCGTGTGTGGAAGAGCCCCGGTCAATGGGGTCTCGCCCCCTTCTTTCTGAAATGCTTCACTGGACTGTGACGCTAATCCCTTGGGACCATCCACGCTGTGGTGATCCCCCACAACACACACACAGACAAACACACACAGACTACCTCATCCATCATACTCTGAGGTTGTCTGTCCTTTTGTGAGGTGGCCTCATTGGTGACAACCATCAGCCAATGGAGGATTTCGTCTCATTTCTAACAACACTTAAGATGGAAAATCAACTGGAAGTCAAAGGAAAAAAGTAAATAAAATGCATGACAACCTTTTATGTGTCAGAGCTAAATGCAAATTAAACAAATGCCTTTTTCCCCTGCCTGTCATCTTTAACATGAATAAACTTGCTTCTTTGTTGTCTTTTACAGACAGATCCCCAGTGCAATTCTATAAACACACTCCTACTTCTGTGGATATAGTGCACATTTCTTATTATTTTTCTTCCCTGTCTTACAGCCACAGGATGTGGATAACAAAGTGGGGGGTAAGAGAAAGGAGAAGTGATTTAGGGCATGAAGGCTGTGGAGGAGAGGAAAAGTCAATATGAAAATGCAGCAGGGTGTCCTAGTCAGCTGGAGTTCATGACTGCAGGCATAGTCATGGTTAAATAAACCACAAGGCAGGTAGAGACCCGAGGGGGAGGGAAGATCAAATGTTAGGAACATCTGAACTGAGCAGAAGAGATTTAGATAGAAAAACATGTCTGTTTTAAACTAGTACATCTAAAGCTTTGTGTATTTTGTTGTGTAATCACTGACAGTATCATAAGTTAACTCTCCAAAACCGTTAAAAACCAACATCTTCAGTTGATAAAGAATTATTGTTTTTTTTAATTTACAAACGAAAGTTATATATAATTTTCTCAATGTTACAGAAAATGATAAATAACCTCACTGCTTTTGATCACTTTTATCATTTTAAATCTTTGTAGTTAGTGGAAAAAAAACTAAAACAAAAGAAACTGAGTAAGTAAACCAACACAAAGCCAACATCATTGATGTTTTGGTTTTACCATATAATCACAGGGTACATACTGGGATGTACCATGTATGTACCGAGTATGTACCTGGTACCTACGGGGACTGTATTATGAAGTGACTTGTTACCCAGTACTTAGCTTGTATGTATGTAGTAAGTACCAGATACTTACCCAGAATATACCCAGTCCATAGCAGGTATGTACATAGTGAACATAATTCACCTCTTTAAGGACACTGTAGACATTTTTTCACATACATGTGCTGAAGTTTACCCTGTAAGAAATTGTTTTATGTTTGGCCAACTGTTATTTTGACTTCCTTAGGAAATGAGGTGTGTTTCCGTATAAGAAAAATAATAGCTCTTTAGGCATTAAAACTGTAGGATTAGTATCACAAAAAAGAAAAAAAAACAGTAATGAGCCGATGCCTGGTTGCAGTATTTTAGTAAAGATCACTTGTTAAACAGAAACAACACTTCTGAAAATCTTTTTTTCTCAATCATCAATGTTTTACACATTAATACATCTTTTAACGGTCGGTAATACTGTATTTGCAGACATTATTGTCAATACATGAACCTTTTTCTACTATAAGTGCTCATTCTGTGGTTTTGTGGCATTTATTTCCTGCAGTGAAAAAAATGAATTTGTAGGCAGACATGCCAGAAAATGTGATTGTTTGAAGTTTTCTAATCTATTCAGGACATGAACTTTGTTTTCTTCTCCTGTTTTCCAATTCAACAACCTCAATGTGAATAACAGCTTTTGGGAAATCAAACATTTTCTAAACATATAATTAAGCTGTAGAGCAGAGTGTGTATATCTACAGACACTAAAAGAAGCCGATAGAAACCTAATAGAGATTTTACGCTGTTAGTGCGAAGCTGCAGCAGCAGCTCAGATTAATTTCTTTCTAAAGGTTTACCTTCCCCTTCTTTGATCACAGCATCTGTGTGTTTGGCCCCAAGGCTACTGTAAAACACTCCACAGGCCCGAGCACTGGTTTACTGCACAAAGCCAGAGGGCAAGATTTAGCTTTGGATTGGTGTCAGTGTGTGTGTGTTAGAGAGTGGGAGGCAGTGAATGTGTACATGTTTGTGTGTATATTATGCGTATTTTGGGCCTATCAAGCAAGTTGTAACATCTTGTGTGTCTACACAAACAAGCGTCTGCATTACTTATCAGGGAGTTAGTTTAGATAGATAAAGGCATGTATGACTTTTGTGCCTCGCTCTGTTGGGAACTTGACCTCTTCCACTCTCATCCTCCACTTTAATAAACAGGTGTATTGCTCCCAAGACCTTGCCTCCTCATATCCTCCCCTCCTTCCTTATCACTTCACCTCTCTCACTCTTTCCCATCTAGTGGTTTATTGCCACCCATCCTCTGGATCACTTTTTATCCCTGACTTATGGTGCAGTAAATTTAGATCCTAACAAGGCATTCCTCTAGATGATTTGCTTTCGTAGTTGTACAGAGAAGTAACCAGCAACCATGACTGGCAAGAATCCAGAAATGGATCTAAAGTAAATTCTTTCGAGAAAAAAATAGAGTATGAGGTGACAGTTTTTCCAGTAAAGAGCATCAAAAAGAATGTGAAAGTGAGAGCAAAGAGGAGTAAAAGGATGGTGCAGAGATTGTAAAAAGTGTGAGCAGCAAGAAGAGGAAATAAAAAGAGAGGAGAGAAAGGGAGGCATTAGAGGAATCCCCCAGGTAAAGGAGATTGTTGTGTCTCATTGTGTTGAACTGCTCCACTATCTGATGCAGACTCAGCTCTGACACCTGTCACCACTCCTAATGAAACAGCTCCCACAATCCTCTGCTCCTGAATCTTTTGTTCACTCTCTGCCTCCTTTGTGTGATTCTCTCGCTTTTTCTCTTATGGGTTTGTGCAGTTGTGTCTTTTGTACAATGTATGTAAGCCCTACATGAAGGATGCTTTGCATGTGTCTTTCAGCTTATGTGTGTGCGCTATTATGCCACTCAAAGGTATGCCATCCAGTGTTTCTCATTATGCCTGCGATGCATCTCTAATAAGGAAGAATGAGGCAAATGTGAAGTGGTCTCAACTTGTTTGTATGTTCGTCTGTGCATGTAGATGGCATCAGACAGGTGCACAATTGGAGCAGATGCTTGATTTTGGTAAACATTAACAATGACTGTTAACTCAAATTCTGAGAGCCAGTAAGGGGTTGCTTTTGATTGTGTTAGTGTTTCTTCTCACCTCTGTTTCTCAGCTCAGCAATGTAGACTTGGAAAGAGAAAAGCAAAGAATTGTGAAGCTGACAAAAAGAAAAGCTTTGAGTTCTATCGCATCGTTTTGAAGCTAAGTTCAAGTAAAATGTGTTCCATTCGGTGGTGTGACATTTAAATCAGTACAAGGGAGACGCTAGTGTGTTTGTGTGTTTTTAGCTACTCTAGATGTTTCCTCTCTCTTTTAATTCCATGGGATACTTTAAAAGATTGCATGGTCTTGCTTTCTTGGCTTCTTCAGTGTTGTTTTTCATATTAATCAAGGTTAGAATCAGTTTGTTAGCAGTCTGCCAGCACCCATGAATACTTTAAATTTTGACTGTCAGCCTCACTAACTAAATGTGTGCTTCGCTGAGCTTCCTGGCATTGATTTGATCTCTTATCAGTCTTCTGTTTCCTGATTACTTACTTCCTACTCTGTGAGGAAAAGGGAAAAAAAAATCTGTAGGACAGCTTGCATTTAATTCACAACGAGCTATTGTAGAGGGGAAAACTTAGTTACAATTGACGTAATCAAGTGTATTGTCAAAACATTTGTCAAAATGTGTTAAACTTGTTCTAAAGCTCTTAATAATTCTCTAATATCATAAGATTTTGTTTCCTTGAGCTTTATGCTAAAATTGCATAAAGCTCAAAAAAGTGTCTCAAATTTGTGGATGAACCAGGAATTTTGGGAGCCAGTGTATCTCCTCTCATTATCTCTGACATTACAGACTTTCTATAAGACTTGATGATAATTTAAATTGTCCACACATTTTCTTTTGTTCTGTATAATTTTTAAGTAAAGCACTAAATTACCTAAATCAAAGCTTAAGGTACTTTTATTATCCCCAAGGAGCAATTAATTTTACACCTGGCAGTAAAACATAACACACATACAAAACACATTAACAGTTAACATTTAAAAGGCTAATAGCAGATGATATAAAGTAATTTTTAAACTGGTTAATCAGCTTTTACATTGAAAGAAAAACGCTTAAATTCAGCACTCCCACAAAAGCTTTGAATCGTTTTAGAGATGTAAAGCCAACACACTTAGGATGCTGCTTTAGAAGGATAGAAAGCAGATAGGTGAATTGCATTTATAGAAGCTGATATAAACAGTTTGGAATATCAAATTCATTGTATAGTGTGTACACTGATGGAACATGAACTCGAGCTGACAGTTCTATAATAGTATTGTTTTTCTCCAGGCTCAATAAATGCTTGGGCATCTCAGTTTGCTTGAATTAATATAGTTCAAAGCTAGCGTTTTGGACTTTTTTTTTTTTCTTGGTTCAAAGGTAGTTATTGCAAAGTCATGAAGATTTGACAGTAGAAATTCATAAAGTAAAAAAGAAATTCACACAATACTTTTCTCACTTAGTTCAAGATAACCTTTTTTTTTTTTGGATGTCGTGCTAATGAATACCTTTAAAAGCAGACACAAAGTAGATGTTAAAATCACTGTACTTTATTGGCCTGTTACAGTATAATGGTGCTGTACTCTCCTAGGAAGTTTCCATATTCCGAAGAGATGCTGCGTCTGGCTTTCAATTTTGTGCACACAGACATAATAGGAACATTCTTTGGTGGGTTCTTTTGGGCCAAAACATGTCTAATATCCATAAAAGCCTCATTAATATGGGGAGGAGGTTGATTCCAAATTGGCTTGTACTCTCTTTAACGATTTACTGCTACATTCAATTTTCAGTGTTTAATAAAAAAGCAGAGTTGATCCTCATGAGTGTTGATAATTTGTAAGAGAGGGTTTTAGGCTAGTTGATGTCAGCAGAAGAACAAAGGGAGCTAAAATGCTTGTGGATTAGCGTCCAGTGTGGTAAAATGCAGTCAGGGAAGAAAAAGAAATGAAAAGAATTCAAAATAATGGACATAAGGGAACTGTTTTAGTTTAGAATGCCAAAGGCAAATTTAACCATTTCTAATTCACAATTTTGAGACTGAATAACAATTAAATGTTAGATTTAATTTTTTGGCACTTGCAGAAATATATTTTCTTTTGTTATTTCTCTCACACTTTGTTGAAAACATTTTGTCCGCACAGTATCACATCTCACTTTACCTGCTTTTCCTAAAGCTGTTCTTTTTTTTATTTCTTATCCAGGAGTGTCCACAGATTCTGCCCTCCACCCAGATCTATATTCCCGCTGGAGTAATGAGGCCGATCACGCTGTTGGCCCAGAATCTGCCCCAGCCTCAGTCCGGACAGAGAAACTACGAGTGCATCTTTCACATCCAGGGAAACACGCACAGCGTCCCTGCGCTGAGGTTTAACAGCTCGAGCATACAGTGTCAGAAGACCATGGTAAGAATAACAGCACACACATACTGCAGTGCACCACTTACCAGAAAGCCATACTGGTGCAGCGATTTGGAGGCTTCACAGCTGGTTAGTTGCAGTGTGAGACGTAGAAGCTGGCAGGCATAGGCTGCCGTGGCAAAGACTTAAAACTGAAGCATATGGCCACAGGGACTGACTGTCGCAAAGTCACTCTTTCCTCATTCCAGCTCCTGATTCCTGCCTTTCAGCTCTCACTCAGACTGTCACCACTAATGGTGAGCGACCAATTCAGAAATGCTAATTTCCTGAGCTCCAATCAGGATGTGAAGCAGGAGGGAGGCATTTTAACGATTCCAATTATGATTTAACTTATAGTATGATTAACATGCGAGGCGTACTCTGCAGGATTTGCTCGCAGCGATTGGTCAAACAGCCAATCCTAGCAGTAAAAAGGCAGCAGGAACTAATGTGTGGCTTTGGCAGCTTTGCCGAACCCCCCTTTACTTCAGCTTGTCACACACCTGTCAGTTGCTGCGGCTCATTTAACTGACTTCTGCATCACCATTAGTTCACATTGCTGATTTGCGACCACTTGCTGTTTTTGAACTATACTGAGGTTCCCTACAAAGGAAATTGAGCGCCAGCAGTGTGATCCTTGAATGCTTTATACCTCTGATGTTGGACGGGGACTCAAAAAACAGTTCAGGGGCATATTACTGAAGTTGATTTCCAGATCATAATGATGGCTCCTACAGATCTTTTGTGCTTTAGAAATGTAAATTGTGCATATTTAGCCACTTGTGTTTCTGTAATTGCTTCACGCAAGTGATTGTGCTTTTAGATTTGACTTTTGGGGTTGTTATTACAGGTTTTTTTTTTTCCAGATTAGTCCTTAATGACATGGCTGCTCTAAAGCCTTTTGAATATTGAATGAGCTGTAAAAACACTAAGTGCTGCACATAAAGCTGAATATTTAAATATTATAGTTCTAAAGGAATTCTGCCCCTTACTCTCATTACTTTGAATGACATTTCTGTTCTGCAGGCATAGTGAGTCATAGATATGCTGTGAGTTTTTTACTTTCTTCGCTAGCAATAATATTGAACTATAAAAAGAGCGGATAAAAAGCATATATTTGTGTGTATATATATTTTTAATATATAAAATATGTAAATTGGTTGTCTTAGTTGGGGTTTGAGTGTGTTTTGAAAACCTTCCACATCTCAAAAACTAACATTACAGTTGAAGCAGTGTGCAGTTTTTCATTCCCAGAGTTATAATAGATTCATTACTACACCTCTACTACTGTTGTGAATTGCTGATGCTGGAGGACAGAGATCTTCCTCTGCAAAACTCAGACAAAACCAAATGAATTACACACGCACATACACACACATTTATTACTTTATTTCTCAGTGCAATTCAATGTTTTGTAAAATTCCAATGATATCTCTGCAGGAGTCAAGGAAAATAGAAAATCCACAGGTCTCAGCACAACTTTGCAGCTGCAATTGAGCTAGACGTTGGAGGCTGAGCTGTGTGTTTGCTCCATGCCTACATGTGCACATCCGTATGGCGTTAGGTGGAGTGAGCTTTCTCTCTCACCCCCCTGCCTATCTGCTCGTCAGGTGGGACTGTGATAGGATCCAATTAAGGGAGCTGTAGATAAAATGATGATGAATTGCAAGGAAGTCAAAGACTGACAGACACAAACAAATACACACACACACACACACACTCACATACACAGACGGACATGCATAGAAAAGCACGGCAAATGCAAAACGAAGGAAGAAAAAAGCTAAACTGAGCCAAAGAGGCGATAAGGGAATTAGGGGGCTGATGATGACAATGCAAATAAAGAGTGTGATAGAAGAAAGAGAAAAAGAGAAGAATAAGTTAAAAAACATAGTAAGCTCAACAAGAAGACTGGGGGAAAAAAAGGAAGAAAAACAGATGGAGAAGAAATGTTTTTTTTGGAAACAAAAAAGAAAACCGTGATCCATAAAAATGTGGAACTACTGAGTTTAAAACAGAGCAGCAGAGGGTGGGACATTTGAGAGAATAGGGATTCTTTAGAAAGTTGTTCAGCCATGCAATGTTAGTTTGACACTTAATAAATACTTGTTCCCCAGACTCTTTAGAATGATTTCTGCATATTTAGCTGACAACTTCTCCATTATGGGTACCATCTTTGTTATATCTGGTGCTGATTTATTGTGTTATGTATGGTAAAGTGAAAACCAGCTACAAAAATAGGTTGAAGATTTGTGGTGATGGGAATGGAGGAAAACAAAATGATGAAGTTAGAAATGCATCAGAAGGCACTACAATTAACTATCATCTTCAAAATAAAACTTCACAGTGCTGCGGGTGACCATCATCTTCACACAATGTCAGTGAGTCCATTTAAAGTAGAACTAGTCATAAAGTTAATCCCAAAAAAAAGAGATCAGTACAGCTTTAATATATTCACACTAGCATGATGTTTTATGTGTTTGTGTGTGTGTATGTGTGTATATGTTTGTGTGTGTATATACACGAACACACCTTCTCTTTTCTAACAACTTTATATAAAGGAAAAATGTGTGTACAAAGGTAATAACAAATACAGAGGATCAATGAATGAGGATCCATATGTGATTGTGAACCTGCACACAGGCTACTATTGTATTCAGTATTCTCAGCGGGGAGGTGTGTGTATATGTATCACGGCTGGCTGTGACTTGGGGAGCAGAGGGTAATAAATCACAGGGAAAATTAGCCAACAGTAGATGTACACTCATCCATTCAATCTTACTGTCTCTTTGTGCATTATTTAGCTCCTCACCAAACACTGAAACATTGAACTTGCAAACTCAAATACACCAGGGATCTGCAATATGCATTGGTGCAGACTGGAACATTCACAACATGTGCACACTCTCGGGCACATGCAGACTGGATGCAAGCAAGCTGCAGGAATACCTACTGTTTTTTCTGTTTTTTCCTCTTGGATAAACACACACACTCTCACACATATACACATCCTCTCCAGGGGTTTGGAAGCCCAACATGAAGCAGACATATGGAGATTCTCCACATGATCCTCTTCCTAATCATGTGGAGCAGACGGAGACTGTAGCGTCAGCAACGACCAGGAATCTGCTTTACATGATTTATTACACTGACACACATTTGCTTCTATATGTGTGTGTGTTTGTGTGTGTTAACTTCCTGCTATAAGTCCATGCATCTGGCATACTTCTGAGCAGCGCAGCCAATTCTGGGCAGATAAATGTATTTGTGTATGTGTGCATGGTCCAGAAATTTATCTAGAGTGAAGACGACTCCAAACATTTCCAAACAGGACACAAATAGGATACGAGAATACTTATAACACCCAGACAGTACCTGTGCAGTACAGTATTCAAACATTTTCTTCTGCATAACTCTGTTTATAGAAGCTTTTTTTTTTTTTGTTCCAGTACAGTAATGGCTGTTTTACCTCCTAACTCCTGAAGAAAAAGAAAATATTGTCATATAAGTAATTGTTTTAACTTCCCTAATTGTTTAGAAAATAATAATATAATTATATATATATATATTGACCTATTTGTGTAGATGTATATAGTAAATGCAACACACAAAATTTAAATTTGTTCTTTGTAAATAAGTAATGCAATAAGAGGTTTATATGTACAAAATTAGGATTAATGGATTAAAGTATCAAAAGAAAATATATAACTTTAGAGAATTTACAGTTTAACTGTAGACTTGTGTGTTAAGTGGTATCTTTTTTAACAAATGGTGATTGTGTAGCAAGATTTAACTGCTTAATATGTTATGGAGGTGCCTGATAATAATAATACATTAAGTGATGATTTTATAGTAATAGTAATAAGATTTTAAAAAGATGTAATACGATTTTAACATGTAATCATAGCTGTGCCAGAAACAGTCTTTTAAATATTACAAAACCGTGATTATTCAGAAGTTTTAAGTAGCTTTTCACTGTGGTACAGTGAGCTCATTGATGCATGACTTTAAGTTTGGTGGTCCTAAAACTGGAATAGGGACCATTGCATCCATTTCAGAAGCTGTGATATTTGTTTACTTCATGGAAAAAGCCAGCAATGAGAATTATGTTTCCACAGTTGTTAGTTTTGCAAAACCCTACTGATTTCAGGTAAAATAAATTGAAATGGGGAACTTGTATACTGAGAATATGTGCCCTAGTAGTGTATTTTTAACAGACTCTGGTATCCTTCAACATGACTAATTACATGGGGATGACCTGCACATGGACGCGGAAGAACACTCACACACTCTAATACACGCGCAAACACACACACACAAAGCCCTGCGTTTTTTGCGTTTTCCCCCCTCGCTAGCCAGCTGCTCTGTTTTGTTAACATCGGCGGTTTTTAAGTTCTTCAGACACTCCAGCATATAAGCGCATGCACACACACACACACACACACTCACACCAGCTATATCTATTCATACAATCCATGGAGACATGTGGTCCATGGAGACGATTCATGTAGCGAGAGAATAAACGAGTGCAGGAGCAGATAACGAATGAACCTGAGCCAGGCTGCTGTGTTACTGTAATGAGGCCAGGGACGGCTTTGTGCTCACCTTGTACTTTTTACACCTCCTCCTTCACTATTCTTTTTTCCCCTCCTGTCACCCTCCCTCTCATGTCCTCTTTGCCATCCCCCTTTTCTCCACCTCTCTTCCCCAATATCTCCTCGTGGTTAAATTCTGCCTCCTCTTGCTGTCATTGTGCTCTTCTCTTCACTTTCTACGTTTTTTTTCTCTTGCAGTGGTCATCCTGTACTGGCTCTCTCCTCTTTTCTAGCTTTTCCTCATCACTGTCATTCTTCTATACCAGCTAATCCCTTCTCGTTTCCTAATACTTCCCCTCTCACTTCCCCTTATCTACTCTTGGGCTGTCCTCCATTTACATCCATACAACTTTTTTAAGGCATCTTTGTCCCATCTTGTTTCCTCTCCTCCCTTCTCCTCCCTAGGGGGGCCACACTATGAGTTGTCTCAGGTAGATTAATTACATGCAGTGACATAAAAGAGCTGGCCAGAGGCTTCATTAATGAGTCTGATTACTCATATCCAGCAGCTTTGGGTGCTCAGGGAGGGAAGTCAGGACAGTAGGCCAGCAGAGATGTGTCTCGGTAGGGGCGAGCAAGTTTTTTTACCAACACGGTTCCACCTACAGTGTGTTTGACACCACTTTAAGAACAAAGAATACTGAATGTCACTGATTTGACTAAGCTGGTTGGTGTGTTTGCTAACAAAAAACAAAATACTACAGTGACAACAAATAAAACCCATAACTGGTTAATTTGCAAAGTAATGAATAATTGAGTTAATCTGCAGGCCAGAAACTTGAACATCTATTTTTTTTTTTTTTAGAGAAGCACAAAACATCAAAGACAAAGATTAAACCCAAAGTTGGATGGCTAAGACCTCAAAGCAAAGCAAAGCTATATGAAAGGTTGGAAATGTTACAATATAAAAATAAAACATGTTAGTTGGGGTATGATTGTCAGGTGGAATTGCTTGCAATTAAATGGAGCTTAAATGGATTACTGGACATATTTTTTTCCTACAGGGCATATGCTCATTAGTTAGATCACAAGTCGTTGACTTAATGTATTGATTTAGCCAAACTCCTCCCAATATTATGTGAGGTATGAAGGGAATAAGAAGTGTAAAGTTCAGATTATTTGTATGACTCTACATGAAGAGTTCCTTTTTGAATGTTAAAGACTAACACTCATTCTGTATAGTCACAGAAAAGAGAAAATATCTTCTTTTTTTCTGAACAGGATAAAAAGACAAAACACAGACTGGGTGATTTGTTTTCGAGAAAACAATGCCTTCCCATTTTAAACTGAACCCTGAGTGAAAAATATTTTTCAAAAGTCAGAGTAATAACAGTGACTGAGTAAATATTTGTGTTATATTATTAAAGACATCAGTGACTGCTCCACTGATACTGGCCTGTTTGTAGATTAATACAAGGCAATACAACTATATTTGTAAAGCACTTTAAAAACAACACTATTGGCCATTTTTGTTTAAGAGTAAGGCATGTTAGTCAGTAGCTCCAGTTCATGGTGAATTATCTCAGCATATATTGGACAAACCTTTGTGAAATTTTGTAGATTTTAAATTCTCAGAGGATGAACCTTCAACTTTGGCAAAACAAGTTAAAATTCAGTATTAACGGTACACACAGGCTTTTTCTTTGCAACACCTCAAAGCTGGTGATTGCAAATGAACATAGAGGGATTTTTTTTGTTGTTACATGGATTGTTTTTTTATATAGATATAATAGATAGTCTTTCAGTATATTTTACTCTATGCAAATCTGCTGTGATGCTTGTTGTTTAACAACTGGAATCAAATGGTTTAAGATCCTAAAAGCAAAAAACAACGTTTTCCCATCTCTTTTGCTACTTCTCTCTCCTTCCCTGATTCTGCTCTCTTTTCAGTTCTTATTTTTTAGCATTGAATCAACTTACAACTTTTCAACTTGTCCACTGCTTCCTCAAGGAAACGAATTAGACAGAGGGTGATGCTCAGTGTGACTGGGTGGCCCGGTGTCACAGTGCGGTTTGTGTCAGCATTTTAAACCATGTGACGGTATGAATAAAGCATGATGTGGCAGGCAGCATGGTGGGCAGGGACTGACGGGAGAACAAGCTCGGCCAGTGTTTTGGTGATTGTGGACAAGTTTAAACCCTTAAAGTTTAATGGAGGCCATGCCACAGAAGGAGGAGTAGTAGCATGTGGGCATGTGTGCGTGGGTTCTGTGGTTTCACTGGGCTGCTATACACACTGCTTTAGCTGTGGGATGTAAAAGTGATGCTAATAAAGTCAACCTCTCGTGTGATGAATCGGGGTCACTTTACACCACTAGTGGGAAGTGAATAAGTTCAATCAGCCTCTCTTTTGTGCCGAAAGACTGTTTTAGTTTAATCCCTCTTTCATGGAGTGGTTGACCTCCAAGAATCCTGTGGTTTCATTGGTCTGTGTTCGTCTCATCATCCTAATGTCTCAACAGAGATCCAGACTTCCCACAGTGACTGCTTACAACGCCTCCTTGTTTTCTATTTATTTATATTGTTTTTAGTTTTTCTTGTTACTTTTATTTAATATTTTTCACTGAGACTCAAGTGTTGCTTTAACCGTTTTCTCATACATGCACTGAAAAGGATCAGGAGAATGA
Source organism: Kryptolebias marmoratus (assembly GCF_001649575.2). Taxonomy (NCBI): domain Eukaryota; kingdom Metazoa; phylum Chordata; class Actinopteri; order Cyprinodontiformes; family Rivulidae; genus Kryptolebias; species Kryptolebias marmoratus. Next base: position 25,927,723 of record NC_051437.1, read on the forward strand.
GAGAATGAATGTGTCTCCAGCAGGTTTGTTAAAGATGCACAAAGAAATGGAGTACAGGGGAGGGACTATTTAAGCCAACAAGTAGGCAGGACAACAGCAGGTTTGGAAATGGCTTAGTTTTCTTTACATTGTGGAAATATTTCTGGATAAGATTTCTTGATCAATGCTTATTTTTTTATATCAGTACTACATTTATTTTGGAGTTTTCCATGATGTTGACAAGCAAATAGTAAGCATACATGTCATCAGAAAAAAAAGCAGTAACAATTGCCAGCATGTGGACTTGCAGTGCTCTTTTTTTATGTCATCTTACAGTCTAGCAAATGGTTTGGACATTAGTGGTCTATATGCCATCATTCCAGAACATCTCTGTAACACATGATGAACTTTCACCTTGTGTTGGCATGAGCTCTTTATAAGAGCTGTTTTCACACTACATTGTATGTGTGAAAACAGCACAAAATGTTATGTAACTTACTAGAAAACATACAACCCATGAAGCTCAATATGTTAGTCTATAATAAGCATAGGATAAATAATGAAACTATAGGACTTGCAAAATCGCTGCTATTGATTGACTTTTTTTTTTAAATGAGCTTAAATTACACAAAGAAAAATATGGAAAGATGTCAGAGCATTTATTAAGTTTGAGATAAAATCTTGTATGAGTAACATGGTTAGTTCATACTTTTTATTTTCCTTCTGCATTTTAGTTTGTCTTGTTCTTGTTTTTATCCTTTGTCATAATTGCTCTATTGTTAGTTTTAAAAGTTTAACTATTTTGCATTTTCTCTTAAATCCTATAGAGACAGGGGCTGCAAATTAGCCAGTGCTTGAGGTCCTGTATACATTGCAACAGTTGCACAATTTGATAAGTAACATTGTTTTATGTCTTCTTCCTGCTAAACAAACTTCAGTTGAATAAAAAATAGCCACCATTGTGCTGAAAATAACTACTCTTGATACACAAATAATTAGTTTTTGTAATCAGTTCAGTTTCAGCTGAATCAAACTTTTTAGCGCCGTGAGAAATTGTTCATTCTCAGCGTATCTGTTTTCATACTCAGCTCTTAGAAGAAATATAGCCATGCAATATTTTTTATTTGTATTTTGTACAGTAACAGCACAAGAGCAATAAAACATTTCTAAAGATTTTGCAGTTTTCTTTGCCTAAGAAGTAGTGAAGTTCAGTGTTAAATAGTTCATTTGTGGTGACTGTTATAGTGTCAAAATATTTTAGTTGCTAAATATGACATGCTTGAAGCCATCAGGTTGTTTTTGTTTTTTCCCCTTGGATAAATTTATCTGTGTATTTGCGTCTCTATCAAATCCCTACCTGTCAAAAATACAATTTTTTAAAGCCATACATTCAAATAGCTAGATTTAATTCAGTTCATATGCTTTTGTTAACATTTCAGTTTATACACTTTAACCAACATATCAGCAACAGATCCACTTCACAGTTTACTGTGGATAACTTTAAGATTCTAACACAAGTGTGTGTAAGTGTGTGTCTGCGGCCTCGTTCCTCACATGGGATGGCCGAGTTCTGTCTACCAAATCCAGTGTGTCAGTGAGCAAATTGGAAATGCCAATTTCACTTTTCTCTGCTCCGCATCTTATCTCTCCCCTCTCCTCATCCCACCACTTAGCTTATGTTTAAATGAATAAGGTCCTTTCACGCACGTGTCAGTGTTCGATTTCTGTCTGCCTTCGCTTCTCTGACCGTCTCCACACCTCTACGACCTCCTCATCCTCCTCCCTATCTCCTCCTTGTCAACTGTCCTGTCTTATCTCTCTCCATATCACTTCCCTCATCTCCTCATCCCAGTTTCCATTCCTCCAAGCCTATTCAACTGTAACCCATCTTTTCAATGTGTGTTTATGAAATATGTCTGTTTTGGAAGATTTGGATTTATGTGTGCATGTGTTCTTGGGCTGTATTGCTGTCTGCAAAGAACAAGTCTGGGTAAATCACTATGCAAATGAACCAATTTTTCACACAGTTCCCAATTTGTGGTGATTTCATTATGAATCAACAATTTTTCTCACGCTCTTTGTGTCTGTTTTTCTGTTGCAGTATGACTATGAGGGCAGTGATATCAGTGACCTGCCGGTCGACCTCTCTGTGGTGTGGAATGGAAACTTTGTCATCGACAACCCTTTCAACATTCAAGGTAGAACATTTTACAACCTTATTTGTAATTCTTTTTTTTTTTTTTCTTTTCTTGTGTTGATAAAACATCCAAGGATTGCTGCTTAATTTCCTGCAACAGATTTGTGCAAAGTAACAACAGCCTATGCATCCCCCTCCCCTCCCCACCCCACGTCCAAACGCACACAATTTATAAGAACTCTGTAATTTTGTTTCTGACAACAATCAGAAAGAAAGGTGAAAGTGCACTCTTTGTTTTTAAAAAACAAGAGGAGCTGAAGGAGAGGCTTGATGGATGGTGATGAAAACAAACATCCAACACATAAATTGATAGGTTTCACCTTACAGCTTTCTGCCTTGGAAGTTTGGGATTCCAGCGGTGGCTTTGCTCCCCAGTCTGCTGAGACCCTCTCTTTTTTGGCTGCTTTGGCCTTAGACTTCACTCAAAATGCAGGTACAATTACCGCACACGGAATCCCACCACAGCCACCAAGATGGAGAGATGAGATAAATCCAAGCTGTAGAACCTGTCTGTCTCAAGACTGAGACAATGTCTTTTACACAAGCTTAGTGATGGAAAAAAAGCAAGACCACCAGTTTGTTTATAACTAGGGGGCTATATCACTTTGATAGCAACATGATATCAAATTGTGATCAGTATCCTGTCAGTGAATCTTATTTTTCCACAACAGAAAATTCTGCAAACTTAAAAATCCCCCATTTGCATTTCATCTTTGATTCTTTTCTTGTGTTGGTAAAACATACTGGTATTGCTGCTTATTTGCCTGTAACAGATTTGTGCAAAGTAACAACAGCATGTGCAGTTCTCCCCCCGCCACAAAAGAACAATGTAATTTTGTTTCTGACAACAATCAGAGAGAAAGGTGAAAGTGTGCTTTTTGTTTTGAAAAACACTATTTTTGTCTCAGGGATAAGAGAGGAGCTGAGGGAGAGGATTGATGGATGGTCATGATAACAAACATCCAACACAGAAATTAATAGGGATGGATGTTAGACAGGAAGATAAACAAATAGGAAAGAAATAGTATGATGAAAAAAAGGAAGAGCGATGGCTGGATGACAGAATGATAAATGCTCTGTGGTGGCAGGGGTAGATGTGAATAAAGGGATGATAAAGAAAAACAGAAAATGACACAGAGGGATGATATTTATTATTTTTATTCACTATTTGTGCATGAAGTGGAAAACAATTACCCATTTTAAATTCTTCATCAAGTGTAATATATTGGGTGGTGGAGGCTAATGATTTTAGACGTTCCATTACACAAGATAATGCAAGTCTTGCTCTCAAGTGTGTCATACAGTCTTTTACTTTGAACACATGTGGACTCCAATTAACTAACCATCTCTAATCTATTAACTTCTCTTTTTTGTTATTTTTTATCCTTAAAAACCACAAATCTGCATTTTATGTTCTTATCATTAGTTTATCGTCAACCTCATTTTAATGTAATATATATATATATATATATATATATATATATATATATAGTTTGTCTAGCAGGTTGTAGAGTAATTAATTACTTATTGTTCATAAGCTTGTGATTTATTGATTTTTTTAAAATGTGATCTTTTAGGTTTCTCTTAGAGAAATCCTCTTTGGAGATTAAACAACTTTTCTAAGTAATTAAGTAGCTAGATCTTACACTGATACTGATAGACTACAGATTTGCTGAATTATGTTTTCTTTTGAAAGACAAAAGTACCTAACTAAGCCATTTAGCATCACAATTAGTGAAGAACCTCTCTGTTTTAGTGACAAATTAGTTTCCCTGTTATTTTGAACAATAGTAATGCTCATCAAGTTAGTACACCCATAATGTAGAGTGCTTAAAACTGCTATTGTGATTGTTAGTTTATGGTGGTCATGGTTGTGTACTCACAAAAAACTAAGTTCCCCAAGCTGTAAAAATGTAATTTTAAATAAAGAGACTGAACTGAGTTACAAAAACAAAATCTGGTTTGGGGCATACAATTCAACAAATATATGATCATACTGGCATTTTTTAACTACTCTAATAACTAATCAAAAAAAACTCTAATAAAATACAGCAAAGCTGAAGGATCTTGAAATTCTCATTATCAGAGGTTTAAAGCATTCGCTCGTGTAGCAGTAAGCATTAACTGTGCATTTTATACAGTATATATATATATATATATATATATATATATATATATATAAATCTCTTAAAGCTAACAGCTTTCATAATTTGAGTCTACACTACAAATGTATGGTTCTAAGAATATCTTGCATGTTTTATGGTGCCCTAAAAACATTATGACTTTATGATGCTTTTGTGAGTTCACTTGTTAACTCGTGAGTGGGTGTGGGCTTTGTTTAACAGATGAGCAGTTTACTTGCGACATCCTAATTATTTCAAGCACAACTAACATCAGCTGTACAACAACAACAAAAGCAATCAAATAATGCAATGAAAACATATGAAAAACAATCAAATAAATATGCAGTCAAGTTTAGCAGCACTGTGCACCTTACCTCTTACCTGTGTACCTGTTGAAATTCTGTTTTTGTTGCTGTGTTAATGGGGTCTTTAAAAGTCACCCATCCAGAGTTCAGTCACTGAAAATGCAATGGCAAACACAATGTTCATAGTTAGTGAAAACAGGATGCTTTATTAAGTGAAGTTAGCATTTAGCTTGGTACATGTCTGCATGGTCAGCAGGCAGTCAGCTGAAAGTTGGTTAGTTCTATGGGTTTATTTAAATCCCAAGCAGACTTTATTTTTGCTGCTATAGAGAATTTACATGTTTGTGATGGCATAGCATAAAAATTGCTGAGGTGTCTGAGAGAAGCCTGATTGTACATGAATCAAAAGTTCAGTGAAACTTTCATCCAAATGACAATTTTCCACTGTAGTGAGCAAAAGCTAACATTTAACGCGACAGTGCTTAATGAATCAGCCATCTCAGTAGCATACATGCATTTGAATGGCTGGACCAAGGCCAGCAGCTTAACATTAATACTGTAACTTCATATTGTAACATTTATGCATTTTTTTTCTTTTTTTAATGTTTGGGATTCACTCAACTTAATGCAAAGTAACAAAGGAGACTGGCAATCAGATGCTTTTTTAAATTGTCTTCTGATAATTCAAGTTAAAAAATACACATTAGAACACAACTAAAACCAAAAATATCAAAGCTCCTTTGTACATGCAAGTAAATCACAACATACATAGGTAATTGGTCATTTACTGAGGAAACCCAACTGGAGATCATAGAGCTTTCCTTGTTGTATGGTTTTATTTGAGGACAGAATAAATAAATAAAGAAAAAATTATTATCCCTTTTGTAAAAATCACATTTTTGGGACAGCCACAAGACATTTTTGGTTTAAAACCAATTCAACAATTGAGTTATTTGCTGAAGAACACAACAAAACTGAAAAATCCATAAAAGTTACTGTAATAAAACTCTAAATTGAATTAACGGAAGAACAGAAACAGCACAGCTCAGAGTTTACATTTTATACAGTAACTTACATACAACAGTGTTAATATTTTAAAATGGGCAGAGTTTACACTTGTGAGTTGTTGTGAATACAAACTGAGATGAGAGATTAGTAAACACATTCTTTTTTTATTTTTCTAAACCTTCTCCCTTTACCCATTGTGATTATAAAAATTCAATGAGATGATTAAGGTCAAAGGTCTAATACTCTTTAAAAGCAAGCATTATGAAAGTGTCCTTGCTCACAAATATCTCATAAAGACCATCTCCTCCTTTTCTCCTCCTTCTCTCCTCTACTAATCCCTCCCTCGTTCTATCCTTTTTTTTTTTTTTTCTCGCTTGGAGCTGCATTATCCATTTGAGGCAGAGCTGCTACACATTGGCCTGGCTTTGCCCCGGTGTAAAGTGGAGATGTTAATGTTAATTAAATCATTCATTTGGTCCAGATTAATTAGTGTCGCACTACTTTTAAGCTGAGCCATAGCTAATCAGATTAGGCCAAGCCGAGGGCTGAGTCAGGCAGATGGATACGAAAGAGGCTTGCTTTGAAGTCCAGCCGCCGTCTGTCTGCTGAAGGAGGAAGAGGAGGATGGAGATTCTTCCATTCACTAGTTTATTTTATTTTATCCTTTCTGTTTTTCCACTTAACCTCTCTTCAAATCTCTTTATCTAATGCGACAGACAGCAAACAAACCTGCCTGCAGGTGTTTGCAGTGTAGCATTAACTGAGATAATTACAGAGCTGATTACCAAATGACAAAACAAAAATCTGAAAACAGACATGAGCATCTACTGGTACTTTTGCTTTCTTGTTTGCGTATGTCTATTTCCACTATTTGCATTTGCTGAATTCCTAAAGGGATAGCCAAGTCAACTTTGAAGTGATGTCCTAATAGTTATTAATAGTTAGTACCTTTTTCAGCTGTGACATCAGTCATAAAATATGGAGAAAGAGGCACGTGTCTTTGTCCAGTCTAGGCTAATGGCTAGCCATATGAATGCCAGTTTATCGTTTTTTCATATATATAAAACAACTATTTCTCAAAAATGACATACCGTTGTGAAAGAATACAACATTAGCTAATATCAAACATCTACACTTTTGCATTACACTGTTTAGTTTCTCTATTTTCTCAACTGGGAAACATCCTGGTTCTTGTGTGAATGTGTGTGTGCTGAGCATAGATAGACTGTAAGTGCTGATGGTTTGGGGACTGCTGAATGTATCAGACCACCTGATTAGCATGTTTAATAAAACATACCCCTGATAACTCGCAGTGAACTGATACATTCAGCAGCCTCAACACCAAGTGCACACAGTCTCCCTTTGCTCCGCACAATTACATTCACATAGAATCACAGACGTTTGTTCGTTTGAAAAACAGAGACAATCTAAAGAAACGGTATCATCCGAAAGTGTAGATATTTAATATTAGCTAATGTTACATTCTTTCACACTGATATGTTGGGTTTTTTTTTTTTTTTTTTTTTCAAAAAAGCTGTTTTACAAGGCTGAAAAACAATTTTAAAAATAGTGTTTGTTTGGCTAGCCAATACACTCCGCTCTCTGACTGATGTCACGGCTAATAAGGTACTAACTATTGCTAACTATTAAACAGAACATCACTTCAAAGGTGACTGGACTATTGCTTTAACTTCCTTTTCTGTTTTTAAGGCATCTCCCTGTCATTTTCTCTCAAGTTCTCCTTTTTCTCAGCTCAGTTTATTTATTTTTTTCTGAATCTCTAAGCCTCATGGGGCCACATCATCTTTAAATTCATAACAATTCTTGCTGCTGTTTTGTTAACAAGCACAGCTCAAATTTATCCCCCAACCTTCTCCCGGCTTCCTTTCATCTCCCTCCCCTTCAGCTTCTTAGGTGTTTGAGGTTTAATTTATTTAATTATCTATTTATTTATTATTTCTTATACTTTTAATGACTTTTTCCACTCTGCAGAGTCGGTGAAATGTTTTTTTACGCAACAAATTATCAATTCCCTATTGGCGTTAGAAGGCATTACCTGTTGAATTAATTTCTCAGATATCCCTTTAGGTAACTCTTTCCCCTTCTGTTTATCATTGGAAGCAGAATTTTCTCGTAGTTTGAGGCTCAAAGTTGTAATAATCACCAACTGAAAGTTCCAGGTATTATCGGGTGATTAACATAAATCTATGCCCCCCCTTTTGTTTTCCAGATTGTCTAGTTGAAAAACTTAGCTTATCAAAAATATTTTACAAACACCTATATTTTTCCAAAGTAGAAATTTAATAGCTATAATCTCAAATATGTGCCTGCAAGTGATCATATTACTGTTGTACCATGTAAGCATGTTGCTGAAAAAGCAACATTATTTACATGATTAAAAAGGAGACAAATTGTGTTATTTAATGATGTCAAAGCACATGCATTAAAGCACTCTTTTATGCAGTTCAAAATATTTATCCTGTTTCTTCTCTTGCAGCTTTAGTATAAGACATGAAAATTTTACTCCAAAATGTGCAGCTTAATTGGGAAGAGTGTAATTTGACCTTTGGTAGCAATACATTGCACAATGTAAAATTAAAAAAAAAAAAAAAACTGTGAGAAAAAATTGAATAGAGTGAATAGAGTCAATGAAATTTTGGCGCAACGCATGAGAAAAAAACCCGCATTTTATACTGTATTTTTTATCCTCCAAAGGAAGATAAAATTAAGCTTATGATATGATACCCTTATATGTACAATTCTGCAGTGTTAAATACATTCTGCATTCAAGTTAACAACTGACTTAAAATATTAAACTTATCATAACATGTATTAAGAAAATCCCCCGTTAACTTCTTCTTATATCACTTAAAATGTTTCCTTCTCTACACAGCTTCAGTTTCTCTCCTTTTTTCTGTCTCTGAACCAGCCCACCTGTACAAGTGCAGAGCGTTGCGGGACAGCTGTGGGATGTGCTTGAAAGCTGACCCCCGGTTTGAGTGTGGTTGGTGCGTCCAAGACAAGAAGTGCTCCCTGAGGCAGGAGTGTACTGGAGGAGGAAATTCCAACCTGCCACTGCAGGTGGCTGAAGGTGGAGGATGGATGCATGCCACATCTGGAAACAGCAGGTGTACTCACCCCAAGATCATTAAGGTAAGTGAGTGTGGGTGTTTACATATGTTTCTTGTGGCTGCATACACAGGAGATGAAACTATGCACTGAGATTTTACACGCCTTCGTATGCACTTTATAGTTATCACCCGCTACAACAAAAGGCAGGCAGTTATATAATTGCCTGTGTGTGTGAGATGGTGGCGCACAAGTCTTAATTTAGCTGTCTGTTAGCAATATATCTTATGTACCACTAGATGTTTTTTTAGTGAAATTCGAAATTGAATGTTTTAGAAAGCAATCGCTGAATGTTACATCTGCATCTGATTAACTTTTAAAGTGCACCCATATCAAAATGGCCACCACAGCTAATACCTCAGTCAGTTTTACAGTTATTGAGATAAAATGCAGCCTGCATGCATTCGTTCAAGAAATGCTAGATTCATTGATGTTTTGTGTGTGTGTGTGTTTGTCTGTCTTTTTAACTGGAGTTTTATGGATGAGTTATCATTTGTAATGCAACAACCACCCTAAACTACTACTAAAAAAATAATAATAAAAATAACATCTGTTCAAAATGTCTCCAGTGATATATTCCTAAAATAACATGGTAAAAAAAGAGAGAAAGAAAGACAGAAGAATGAGAAAAGAAAGCTGATTTTTGAGCTCCACATCTTGGCCTCATCAGCTTTTGAAGACTGTAATGTCACCTGTAGAGATCCAAGGCTGGTAAATCTTGAAAGGATGTTGCATCAGCTCTCTTTGTTGAAGTCCCTGTGGTCACAAAAACCCTACGTGTCCTGAACCATGAATGAAAGCTGCTCTATTTTAATGTGTTGCTAATAAAACACTCACATTAGTTAGGACCTTGCGCCTGCCCTTGGCACATATTACACAGGGTTACATCAAACTGTTACTCCAGAGGCAGCAGCATAAAGAACTTTGTTTGGTTTGATTGATTTTTTTATTTTATTTTATGAAATGTCTTTTAGGTATGGTTTTGTAAAATACTCACAGAATTGTGGCTTATTTGAAGTCTGTCTTTTTTCTATTTTTGTTTGTTTGTTGATTGTTTTCCACTCTACCTTCACCTCTGTTGTGATTTTACATATAGAATATTTGAATAACTCAACCAGAAATATGGACTCAAAAACTTACCTGTACATCAAATTTGTTTTAGCAACAGATAAACAAAAAGGTTTGGATGCATACAGTGGTAGGTAACATTATCATCAGGTCTGCCTGATTACCTTCAATATCACAATTTTACACTTTTTTCAAGGAAGTAGTTTTGTGTTTACTAGTATAAATGAAAACAAAACTGCATATTTATGATTTGTGCAGACTAGAAAAACAAAGAAAAAAAGTTGCGTGTCATTCATTTCACATTTTATAAATGAGGTTTACCTGTGATGAGCACAGGTGTTTTATATGGATTTATTTATTTCTAGTAAACAATTTTAAAGATAATTAGGCCTCATTTAGGAGCTCCAGTTCTAAAAAATTAAAGCTACCAATGGATATGGAATTTATGCAGTTTTATGCAGCAAATTCTGTATACTGAGATTCAGAATTACCAACATAAATCCATGACAGAGTCATTAAAGTGATCTGGTATCTGTGCATGCAGTGAGAGGTATAATTTTAGTCTCTTCTTTTTCACACCAGAAAAGTATTTGATTTTACTTAATGGCAGAAGAGGCAGCTTCCTTCACATGTTTCTGTTTGTGTTATTGGTCTACGTCTGCAGAAAATAATGCTACAAGCAGCGCAAAATGTGATCAAATATCATACATCCTCAATTTAGGGTAGCTACAGTGTCAACATTGCCAATTAGTTTTACTTTTTCAATCCTAAAATATGCTTTTTGTGATCTGTTTGAGTTAAGCCAGTTGTCTTCCAGGCACAAAAACGGCTATCAGTTTTAAAAACTGATGGCCTTTCAGTAAATCACTATTACCCCCTATGACAGCAGTATTACAGAATTCACACACACACAATGTATGTACAGCTGGACAACAGATCAGTGGGAACCAACTAGTATAATACTGCTCATTTTATGTGGCTACCACACTTTGTGGTTTGGCTTGCATTATATATTTATTACATCTCCACAAAGTGACTCCCCAGAGTGCTTTGCCTTCAGCAGATTCCTGGTCAGTGCTGTTGAACTAAACAGTCAATTAAAAGGAAACAAATGTCAGAATTGATTAGATTAAGTGGTTTTATTTTACAGTAGTAGCCAGTAGTAGAGGCTGAGAGTCATCCTCACCACATACTCTGAACACTAACTGATCGCACAAGATTTGTTTTAAAGCTATTGCCAATAAGTGTTGGATGCTTTTTGTCTGTTAGCATAATATCTCATGATCCAGTGGATAGATTTTAATGAAGCTCTCACAAAGTAATCTTTGGATGGACGTCTGTAACTGAATACATTTTTGAGTCACCCCAATTTAAGATAAGAAGCATTACCCAACATTGAAATTGCTGTAACTTTGTCAATTTTATAGGTATTGAGGTAAAATTCTTTGCAGTAGTAGCTGAGAGTCATTCACAACACATACTCTGAGAACTCTACATTGTGCAACATTTTTGCTTAAAACTTTGGCATTAGGTGTTCGAGTCGACACTCTTGGTTTGTTAACAAAATATCTCATGAAGCACTGGACAGATCTTGAGGAACATCACAGTATATATTCACTGGCTGTACATCTACAACCTATTACCATTTAGAGTCAGTCCAATTCTAGATGGCCACCACAGCTAAACTACTTTAGCCAACACAAAAATATATCTGTCAATTTAACAGATGTTGAGCTTAAATTGAGGTAGTAGCTGAAAATTATCCTCAATGCACTGTCTGAGTGTTTAGCAAATTACACAATACTGCATGAGATTGCACATAACGTCATTTACAAGGTTTGACCAAAATGGCTGTAACTCTGTCCCTTCTCAGCTTAAGATGGTTTTAGTTTAGATCTTTGGCATGCAAGTTGGGGAGCAATTTGCACTTTTTGAAGGATTGCCAATTCTTTATACTTATGTTTTATTAGTAACATTCAATATTATATTACGTATCTCTATATTCATCACGGTTTTTGAATATTAACTGCTCTTAAGAATTAGTGATATTTGCTAATATTGTTTTAGCACCCTGTAGTGTTCAAACTTGGGTATGCTGAAATAAATTTTTAGGTCACCTAACCCACCTGCCAATCTTTTACAGCCTCAAGAGGTGTGGACCTTACACAGTCACTCTGCATGGATGTTCTGTTTTTGTGTCAGAACAATTTACCATGAGTCCAAACTGCTTGAGCTCTCATTTCTGGCCTTGCTGCATTCCCACAAGCTCCATGAGCTTTGGTAGTCTTATTTGTTTCCATGATTTTGTATTCTAAGATTTTCTGATGTTTCAAAAGAATTTTACATATTGAAGGAAAACTATACAATTATATAACCATTGCAAAAAAAGCAAACAAAACAAACAAACAAACAAACAAAAAACTAAGGGTTACTTCACAGCTGTGTTCACTCAGCATGGTTTTGAGGGATGTTGAGACTTCCTGTTGACTGGATGCCATCATGCTGAGTTCATGTGGTGGCAATTTCCAGAAAAATGCACCTCCCCTCAGCTCTGTATTGTGTGTTTTCATGACTATCACAGATAGTCAGATACCTTTTTAAAACCCTTTTTTGGTGGCAGTTTTGGTCAATGTGCATAGATATTTTCACTCTTTTTTCTTGTTTTGTCTGTGATATTCTGTGGTTTGTGCTTAGTGAAACCCAAATTAACATTTTAAAAAGAAGCCAAATATTAAAATTATGTTGATAAAAAAGTATGCAAAACCGTTTTAATGTCCCAAAGCTAAAGAGGACACTGAAGCTCCACCCTTATGTTACCTTTAATTCAAATTTTGCACCAAAAGGTTTATACACCAACTTTAAAAATTCTACAAAAGTATGTAGTGATAATAGTCATTAGTTGCAATTACAGCTGTCTAACAGAAACTCTATTCTGTGTAATAAATCTACTACTACACCTGGCTATCAGTAAAGGCAGGATTTCACACAAAAAGTAAAAATAATTTGTACTGTAGTTTTTATGTGTCTTCATATTAGATCTGTATAAAGTGTTCAAAAGCATTTTGCCATGGCTTGGTAACTATCATGTGTTTTTATGGCGTGATAGATTGTGTTCCCATCGTCTTTACTGTTTTCACCTGAGTCCTACCCCCTCAGATAATGGTAGTAATCGCTTTAACAGCACTCTTATTTTTCTTCCTCTATTGCCTCTCTGTCTGTGGCCCTACCAGTGTTGATATCCCAGGGCCCAGTGGATAGCTGATGTTGTGTTTTGTGGTGTTGTACAGTTTTTCTTACGAACCCATCTGAAGCCCCATTTCCACACCGTGACATCGGCTGTCCATATTGCACCCTATAGCTTGACTGCTCCTCACTCTGGTCAGTGTTTACCAGCTATTGTGAACCAAAGTGCCGGGGCTCTCCTGGCGCCTCAGGTTCCAAAGTGAGTCAGCTCCCAAATACGTTTCTTTTGAATCTCGTCTTTTTATTTATCCATCCATCCATTTTCTTTTGTATATCCTTGGTCAGGTCACAAAGGCATCAAGTGCTTTAAGGAAACACAGACATCCCTCTCCCTAAGGACACTACCCAACTTTTCCTGGAGGATTTCAAGGTGTTTCTGGGCCAGCAAGGTTAAATAATTCTTTAGCAAGTTTTGGATCTGCCCCAGGTCATGCCCCAGTGAGATGTGCTCAAAAAACCTCTAAAGCAGGGGTGGACAATCCTGGTCCTGGAGGGCCATCATCCTGCATGTTTTACTTGTTTCCCTGCTTTAACACACCTGATCTGAATCAATGGGTGAATAGCAGGCTTTTTCAGAACATGAAGAGATAATTTAACCAGTGAATCAGGTGTGTTGGAGCAAGGAAACAAGTAAAACATGCAGGATAGTGGCCCTTGAGAACCAGGATTGCCAACCCCTGCTCTAAAGAGATGTGACCAGGAAACATTTTAATCAGATGTCCGAACTACGTCAGCTGAGTCATTTTGATACAGAGGAACAGTGGTTCTACTCTGAGCTTTGCACAGATGTCAGAGCTCCTCAACCAGCAGCATGTCTAAGGCTGAGCTCAGCCACCCTATGAAGAAAGCTCATTTCAGCTTTGATCTTGTAGTTTTGGTCATGATCCATACCTCATGAGCATAGCTGAGTTGAAACTGAGATGGACCAGTAAACCGAGCTTTATTTTTTGACTTAGCTGATTTTTCACTATGATGGACTGCAGCAATGCCTTTATTACTGCCAACAAAGCCCCCGTTCAATGTTTCCTATTCTGCTCCATTCTGCCATCACTTGTGAACAAGACTCCCAAAATCTTAAGGAGAATATTCACCTTAACACGATGGAGTTGGAGGACCCCCATAATCATGCAGGCTATGTTGTCTGGGGCATTAGCCCCTCACAGGGTTGCCCACGGCTAAATGGATCATTCTAAGAGCACTTTGAGGACAAAGAAAGTTCACAGAAAACAAGTTACCTTGCCTGAAATAGGAATATTGGGGCACCCTCCTGGAGCCATGTATGGGGGTAGATGCTGGAGAGTGCTTTGTGGTTGTGCATGGTTCCTGGGTTTTGGATAGGCCAAGCTGGTGGGGGGCCCACTTTCAAGTGGGTCTACCACCTGTGGAGAAAGTAATCAAGGTCAGGTGCTTTGTGAGCCAGATGGCAGGTGAGGGCAGCATCTCTGGCACACTCATTTCTGGCGTCATAAACTGACTTGTCTTTTTATATTAGACGTAATTTTGGGGGCAGCCTAGTGTGTTGAGCACAAAATCAACCACCTGCCTAATTAACTTCCATATTCTTTGGCTGTGTTTTGACATTTTTAGATGAAACACATTGAAAAACATTCTCAAATTGCATCAGTAACAGTTGCACGTATATAATGACCAACAAGGCAAACTTTAGCTCTACGAAAAAAATATTTCTGACACAGTACATCTTCTTATCTTTATAATAGGGGCAAAGTTGCACAGAAAAAATTGCAGAAAAAAATGTCATGTATCATATTACCCATTTTATTGAAGACAAATTAAAGTTTTTAAAGGAATTCCCTTTAAAAATCGTTCAGTACCAAATTGTTTACAACAAATAAGAGACAAATATGCAGCAATATAATCTGATTTGCCTTACTGTGGCTTCTCTTCATATCTCAAAAATAATTTAACTATTACAATGCCATACAAAATGTAAGTTAATTTTTAGGTGGAAATCTCAGTAAATAATTTAATCAATAACTGTTTTGTAGCCTGAAAGAAAGGCATTTAAACTCCATTTGCTCCAGCTGTGGTGTTCAACAGCCAGCATCGCAGGCATTGTTTCTGAAGCTATGCGCTGGAAAGAGTTTGAATCTCAGCTTGCACTCTTTGTCTAAAAGTTCACAATTTCTTCTGTCTGGAGAGACAAATTGTTCACAAACTAGTCATCACTTGTTAAACCTTTTGATTTGGTACTGTGTCTGGACTTAAAATGCTTCTGAGTGACTGTAAGTCTGATTCTGCTTTTCCATACTGCAATGTCTGCTCAGCCAAGTGCCACAGGAGAACAGGACAATGGGCTGATTACACATAATTACCTCATGTTTGTTGGGGAATAGGTCTGTGCATGTGTATTCATGCTTAAAGTGTGCGTGCATGTTTGTGACAAGCACCGTTCATCAGTCACCATATTTGTTTTGTCACACCACACCTGTCCCCGTTATGCACCATAATCTGGCTAGATAAATCACATTATGGTTTGTCGACGCAACTGAGCGCCGCACCGCCACAGCCCCATCGATGAAGCCAAGCCGCTGTAATAAGTTTCAATCAAGCTGAGATGATGGCACTTCGGTTCTGTGTATCAGCGTAGCGCCTTTTCCCCCTTTTTCTTTATCTTGTTTTTGGTGGGGGGGTTTCAAAGCCAAGAGGGTGATTTTTCTTCATTAAAACTTGAATCAACAGATAACAGCAATTCTGCAAGGAGAGGGTGTACATTTGGATCAATTGGCGACTGGCTCAGTGAGTTTTCATGCCAATGTGAATGTTAGGGCAATGGTGTCATGTTTAACAACAATTTTCAAATGTAAAATTGGCCAAATGGGAACAGCATGTAAAATGTTTTATTCATTTCTCTAGTCTTAACTTGAGCTTGTATTTTTATTTATGCAAATGTAGGTATCCAGCCGTCCTGAATGAAAGTACAATAAATTCCATCGTTTTTCGTATCTGTCTGCCATCTTTTCCAGTTGTTCCCTGAGACAGGACCTCGTCAAGGGGGAACCAGGGTGACCATCTTGGGTGAAAACTTGGGTCTGCAATTTAGAGACATCCAGATGGGTGTTAGGTTGGGGAAGGTGCCATGTGTGCCTGTTGAGGATGAGTACGTTAGTGCTGAGAGGTAAGTTAATTCTGACATGATCAAAAGAATGCACAAATAGTAAAAAAGATCAAACACACTGAACTGAGTGCATCCCTCTCCTTGACCAACCAAACTCCAGAAACAGCCTGAACATATTTCTCTATAGTGACCTCAGTTTATGTATTTGTCTGTAGATTCTCTCTTTTGCTGCGTTCAATTACTTGCTACATATGCTCTTTCCTTTATTTTTCCTCATCCTTCTGTCCTGACATTTACTCCTCTGCTGGGCCCTACACGGCTGAGGAATTGAGTTCACGCAGATCAAACAATCTCCCTGAAGTGCAGTTAGTTGGGAAATGATGCATGTTGAGATAGAGGGCATCTCTATTCAAAAACTGCATGCACATTTGTCATTCTGCACATTATTCTTGTCACCTCAGGACTATTTCCTAGTTGGATTCTTGCTTTATTCTTTTATTTTCTTCACCACTAAAGTACCTCCTTCTGTGAAGTATATCTATATCCATACAAAGTGCACTATGGTTGTCTAACTGACCATTCACTTCTTTATCTTGTGTCTTAAGTAAGAACAGTAATGGTTTTGTGGTTTATGCAACTTTTTGCTTTTACCATCACATTTGCACATCCTTAACTTTTTAACTTGTGACAACAAATTATTTGAAGCAGGATCTGTTTGAAGATGTTTTGTCAAACCATTTGTTCTACAGAATTGTGTGTCTGCTGAATGATGCGACTGGCTACAGAGTTCAAGAAGCTCAGGTGGAGGTGTGTGTAAGAGACTGCATCAACGACTATAGAGCCCTGTCACCACGGCCATTCACCTTTGTGGTAAGGAAATGAAGGAAAGAGTTTGTCACTAAGACTTTTGTCAAGTTAATTTTTGAAGGATACGGTGGGTCAAAACAGAAGCTGCCTCTGTTGGATCATGTAACTAGCCAGTGGTTTTAAAGAAAGCCACACTCTGAAAAGAGTATTTATAACCAGCCTTTTATGTAAAATGGTTTAGATTCAGACTCATGGGAAGTTCACAAGTTCAATATTTTACTACTTTTTGTGTTATAAAAAGTAAAGAAGAATGTTGGTAAGAAAAGTAGACATTTATAATTTATTGCTTTAGCGTTTTCATTTATTGATACTTTATATTTAATTATATTTGCTTAAAAAATCAGCCAAGTTTATTTTATTGACCATTTACTTATTTTTTTATTTTGTGTTTGGGTGTTCCACAATAAACACATTTATAGCCAAAAAAATTAACATGTTTGTGGTAGCTCTTTAAACACAGTGAAACAAGTGACAACTTTGTATTGAATGATTTCAATCATATCTTTAGATACTGCTTATTTACTGTAACAACAGTTGATATTGCTAATTAAAATGGTTTTACTGTTTTTTGTCTGTTTTCTACAATAGTTTCTTTTTGAATAAAGCATCTAAACTGTGTTTTATTTTAAAAATCTTGTTATGTAAGGTTAGTATTAAAAGAAAAAGTTGTTTAATTGATCAGTAAACAAATATGTGACAACTTAAAATTGATACAATTTTGTTTTGTTCAGACTCCATACTTCACCCGTATCCAGCCATCTCAGGGGCCCATTTCAGGTGGCACTCGAGTCACCATCGAAGGAAGTTATCTTAATGCAGGCAGCTACGTCTCTGTCAGCATAGGACGACAGCCCTGCTACTTTAAAAGGTAAGAAAAAAAAAAAAATATATATATATATATATACATATATATATATATATATATATATCAATTTAACTAAAATGACCCATTGTAGACACTCATGCATTAAGTAACAAACTGAAAAAAATGAGGCCAATAAAGAGCACTTAACAATAGTAAGAATAAGTGAAACAAAGTTGAAGATGATACTTGAAATAGATATTTAAAATATGTGCATAAATAAGAAATCAGTATGTGAAGATTGGTTATGTGCACCTTTTAAATGTCATTAGCAGAAAGATATAAAGACATGCACATGTAAGCATGTAATCAGTGCATCAGGTCTGGTTCTTATGTTTGTGTGGGTGTGTGTATGTGTATGAAAAGTTGATGTTTTTTGCTCATTGCCTTCATGACACACAGGATCTCTTTGTGTGAATTCTCACAAGTTTTCCCTTTCGATAGTTCATGAAAAAAAAATCCAAACTATCACCACAGTTGCTTGCATGTCAAATTCTGGATTAGCGTCCCATAGCTAATCTCTATTGAAGCCACCGTATACTAGCTTTGATGTCGCAGCAGTCATTTCTGTGCAGCAACCTCCTCACAGTAATCCCACAGACTCCTCTTCATAACAACTGCTCCCTCATCTCAAT
Source organism: Kryptolebias marmoratus (assembly GCF_001649575.2). Taxonomy (NCBI): domain Eukaryota; kingdom Metazoa; phylum Chordata; class Actinopteri; order Cyprinodontiformes; family Rivulidae; genus Kryptolebias; species Kryptolebias marmoratus. The sequence continues at coordinate 25,946,215 of NC_051437.1, forward strand.
TCTGTCTTTATCTGTCACACCCTAACTGTGCCACTGTGTTTGTGGCATCTTGTGAAGATTGCTGGGACATGTTTTCTTGTTTCCTTTTTCTTTTTTCTTTTTCCTGAATGGGGTTGCTATGGTTACAGACCATGGGACGTGCACGTGTGGATATTGAAAATTCTCTTCTTTTTAATTTCTCACACACTTTCTCCTTCTATCTGTGCTGCTACTCTATACAGGGTAAAATAGTATATGGAAGTGCACATCCACACCTTAATGCATCTACAGGTGCTGGTCATAAAATTAGAATATCATGAAAAAGTAGATTGATTTCAGTAATTCCATTTAAAAAGTGAAACTTGTATATTATATTCTTACATTACATACAAACTCATATATTTCAAATGTTTATTTCGTTTAATTTTGATGATTACAAATGACAACAAATGAAAATCTCAAATTCATCATATCAGAAAATTAGAATCTTGTGAAAAGGTTCAAAATTGATGGCACCTGGTACC